>NC_092152.1:68281992-68344492 GCF_045791955.1 Oncorhynchus clarkii lewisi | reverse complement strand
AGAGAGAAGCGGGGGAAAGAAAGAAGGAGTTTGCGAGAGAGAGAGAGAGAGAGAGAGAGAGCGAGAGAGAGAGAGAGAGAGTTGTGGAGGTGAAGGAGACAGCACGGGAAAGATAGAGGGGGAGAGATAGAAGAGCAGAGGAGGGTGAGATAGAGGGGGAGAGATAGAAGAGCGAGAGATAGAGGGATGTTAGGACAGGGAGTGCGTCAGATCATCCCAGCAAAGTCACCGTGACATGCAGAGAGAGACCAGATAGAACTCTCCCCCTCATAAACTCAGCAACCAGAACTCAGTTTAAACTGGCAAAGTGTCCCTGTGCACAAAAACAAGTACAAGTGAATGTGAACTACAGTACTTACCCAAAAGTCTCTGCAAGCAGAGAGACATTGCAAAGAGATAAAAGCAGGGTGTACTTAAAAAAAGCTTTCATTCATCCATTTATGGACATATCAAATAACATGCACACTGACATGTTTGGGCGTAGGGCTTCATCAGTCAGTGGGGGTAGGGACATAGCCACCAAGCAGCCTGGATCAGACAGGAGACAGAGGGAGGCCAGACAAGACCCACTCTCCTCTCTCCTCCCAGACAAACCCTAGCCCACCCAATTTACCCCATCAATCAAAGGATTAGGCACCAAACACTCCCATCCCCCTCTCTTAATCCAACCAACAACATACACACGCACACACACGTGAACATGGACACACACATGCATGCATGCACAATTATCACTGATTCTACCTCAATCTACTTCCTCCCATTTCCAGTCTACCCCTCCACCTAACAAGCCCTGTTTAAGATGGGTCACTATCAGCATAGCAAACTCTGATATGTTTGGAGATGCTCTGCCTCATGTGTGGGTCACAGTAGTCATGCTCAACAGAGGTGACTGATGCTAAACATAGTGTTCTTTATGAGAAATGACAGTCTCAGAGACAGACTCACTGGTGTCTTAGTAACACACTGTATCTGTGAGCAGCGATTTTGTGTGTGTGCAGCGTGTGTGCGTGTGTGTGGACTTCGATCCAACCAATCGCTGTTGTACCTCTGATGATATCTGTTGATAGTCATGTAGAAATGGTGTACAGATAAATATTCAGTTTGTTAGTTTGTTTTTGTACAGTGTTCTCAGTGCAGCACTCACACAATGAAGCAGTACCAACATACATGGGGCGGTGCGTGAGAGGACATCGTCATCCTCCTCACCACCTACGTAGTTGTGTGGGAGTAGGAAGATAAATGAGAGATGACTCGTGTAAAGTGTGTGTGTTTAACATGCTGGGGAGGGTCTTCGGTCCTCAGGGCATGTATCGTCTAGTCTAGTGTGTGTGCATGTGTCTCATAGTCCAGTGGTTCCCAACCAAGGGTACTAGGACCCCTGGGGGTACTTGGCCAATCCACAGGTGGCAATTGAGTAGACACATGAGACCGTATGCCTACTGGTCAAATGCACATGAGGGGGTACTTCAGGGGTACTCTGGGCAGAGTAAAATTCAGTTGGTGGGACAGTAAAAGAATAAGGTTGGGAACCACTGACCTAGTCTATGCCAGTCAGTAGATTTCACTGTTCTGTTCTGCCTGTCTCTAGACTCCTGCCTTCTGTTTTATACTTGGGTTCTTTACAAAGGACCAGTCCCTTACATTACAACTGTATCAAAGTACATTACAACTGTATCATTACAACTGTAACAAAGTACATTACAACTGTATCATTACAACTGTAACATTACAACTGTAACATTATAACTGTATCATTATAACTGTATCATTACAACTGTATCATTACAACTGTATCATTATAACTGTATCATTATAACTGTATCATTACAACTGTATCATTACAACTGTATCAAAGTACATTACAACTGTATCATTATAACTGTATCATTATAACTGTATCAAAGTACATTACAACTGTATCATTACAACTGTAACATTATAACTGTATCATTACAACTGTATCATTACAACTGTATCATTATAACTGTATCAAAGTACATTACAACTGTATCATTATAACTGTATCAAAGTACATTACAACTGTATCATTACAACTGTATAGAGGTACATTACAACTGTAGCATTATAACTGTATCATTATAAGTGTATCAAAGTATATTACAACTGTATCATTACAACTGTATCAAAGTAAATTACAGCTGTATCATTACAACTGTATCATTACAGCTGTATCATTACAACTGTATCAAAGAACATTACAACTGTATCATTACAGCTGTATCATTACAACTGTATCAAAGTACATTACAACTGCATCATTACAATTGTATCAAAGTACATTACAACTGTATCATTACAGTTGTATCATTACAACTGTATCAAAGTACATTACAACTGTATCATTACAATTGTATCAAAGTATATTATAACTGTATCATTACAACGGTATCATTACAACTGTATCATTACAACTGTATCATTACAACTGTATCAAAGTACATTACAACTGTATCATTACAACTGTATCAAAGTACATTACAACTGTATCATTACAACTGTATCAAAGTATATTATAACTGTATCATTACAACTGTATCAAAGTACATTACAACTGTAACATTACAACTGTATCATTACAACTGTATCAAAGTACATTACAACTGTATCATTACAACTGTATCAAAGTACATTACAACTGTATCATTACAACTGTATCAAAGTATATTATAACTGTATCATTACAACTGTATCAAAGTACATTACAACTGTATCAAAGTATATTATAACTGTATCATTACAACTGTATCAAAGTACATTACAACTCTATCATTACAACTGTATCAAAGTACATTACAACTGTATCATTACAACTGTATCAAAGTATATTATAACTGTATCATTACAACTGTATCAAAGTACATTACAACTGTAACATTACAACTGTATCATTACAACTGTATCAAAGTACATTACAACTGTATCATTACAACTGTATCAAAGTACATTACAACTGTATCATTATAACTGTATCAAAGTATATTATAACTGTATCATTACAACTGTATCATTACAACTGTATCATTACAACTGTATCAAAATACATTACAACTGTATCATTACAACTGTATCAAAATACATTACAACTGTATCATTACAACTGTATCATTACAACTGTATCATTACAACTGTATCATTACAACTGTAACATTACAACTGTATCATTACAACTGTATCAAAGTATATTATAACTGTATCATTACAACTGTATCAAAGTACATTACAACTGTAACATTACAACTGTATCATTACAACTGTATCAAAGTACATTACAACTGTATCATTACAACTGTATCATTACAACTGTATCATTACAACTGTATCAAAGTACATTACAACTGTATCATTACAACTGTATCAAAGTACATTACAACTGTATCATTATAACTGTATCAAAGTATATTATAACTGTATCATTACAACTGTATCATTACAACTCTATCATTACAACTGTATCAAAATACATTACAACTGTATCATTACAACTGTATCAAAATACATTACAACTGTATCATTACAACTGTATCAAAATACATTACAACTGTATCATTACAACTGTATCAAAATACATTACAACTGTATCATTACAACTGTATCAAAATACATTACAACTGTATCATTACAACTGTATCAAAATACATTACAACTGTATCATTACAACTGTATCAAAGTATATTATAACTGTATCATTACAACTGTATCAAAGTATATTATAACTGTATCATTACAACTGTATCATTACAACTGTATCAAAGTATATTATAACTGTATCATTACAACGGTATCATTACAACTGTATCATTACAACTGTATTATTACAACTGTATCAAAGTATATTATAACTGTATCATTACAACTGTATCATTACGACTGTATCAAAGAACATTACAACTGTATCATTACAACTGTATCATTACAACTGTATCAAAGTACATTACAACTGTATCATTACAACTGTATCATTACAACTGTATCAAAGTACATTACAACTGTATCATTACAACTGTATCATTACAACTGTATCATTACAACTGTATCAAAGTACATTATAACTGTATCATTACAACTGTATCATTACAACTGTAACATTACAACTGTATCAAACATTTCCAGTAAGGTATCCTGACCCTCTCGTTGGTGTAACGACACTGACGATGACTAACAATCTACGATGGAGTCACCAGATCTAAAATAGAAGCACGGCGGCCATTATTCAGGAACGTTAACAATGACAGGATCCCTAAACACTGATGTCATCTCTCAGCGCCACAGCGTGCCATAATTCCACCGTGACGACATTTAGCAATAACACCATCATCCATCAACACCCTATCTGGAGAGAGAGGGCTGCTGTTGTACAGTGTTACAGACTGATACAGACAGCGATAAGGTCCTGATCCCTGATATCCTGGACAAGACGTCTGACACGGGGTGTTCTCTTTTAAAGAGACAGTGGTGGAGGTATTGGCAGGGGTAAAATAAGGTAACACATCCCTCCTCCTCCCCCCTCCCCCTCCTCCTCCTCATGCCTCTAGTTTATTTCCATCCCGCTCCGCTCGGGTCGAGTGTGACGCACATTTGAAATAGCTGGGAAAATAATCAGCCCTTTTATTACGGTGGTGTCATCAGAAGCAGAACAGCCACAGTAAGTGACCGTCTAGTTTCCCCTGCCTGGCTTGGCAAAGTCTGACTGACACCAAACTCAACATCTTCATGACTTCAGAGTCTGGCAAGGCTGCTTGATGTTATAGGCACGATGCATCCATAATGAAGAGGGATATGCTTTTTGCTGATTGGTTCTCTTCTTTGTCTTTGTCTCTCTTCTCGCCTTGTCTGGTCTTGTCTGATAGGGGCCTCCAGGGACATGACTCAAACACCCAAACATGAGAGCCAAAGGGGCCACCAGGACAGTAGAACCACTACAGACCTACAGCCCAGGGGCTAGCAGGAGAGTAGAACCACTACAGACCTACAGCCCAGGGGCCAGCAGGACAGTATAACCACTACAGACCTACAGCCCAGGGGTCAGCAGGACAGTAGAACCACTACAGACCTACATTCCAGGGGTCAACAGGACAGTAGAACCACTACAGACCTACAGCCCAGGGGTCAGCAGGACAGTAGAACCACTACAGACCTACATCCCAGGGGCCAGCAGGACAGTAGAACCAATACAGACCTACATCCCAGGGGCCAGCAGGACAGTAGAACCACTACAGACCTACAGCCCAGGGGTCAGCAGGACAGTAGAACCACTACAGACCTACAGCCCAGGGGCCAGCAGGACAGTAGAACCACTACAGACCTACATCCCAGGGGCCAGCAGGACAGTAGAACCACTACAGACCTACAGCCCAGGGGCCAGCAGGACAGTAGAACCACTACAGACCTACATCCCAGGGGCCAGCAGGACAGTAGAACCACTACAGACCTACAGCCCAGGGGCCAGCAGGACAGTAGAACCACTACAGACCTACATCCCAGGGGCCAGCAGGACAGTAGAACCACTACAGACCTACATCCCAGGGGCCAGCAGGACAGTAGAACCACTACAGACCTACAGCCCAGGGGCCAGCAGGACAGTAGAACCACTACAGACCTACAGCCCAGGGGCCAGCAGGACAGTAGAACCACTACAGACCTACAGCCCAGGGGCCAGCAGGACAGTAGAACCACTACAGACCTACAGCCCAGGGGCCAGCAGGACAGTAGAACCACTACAGACCTACAGCCCAGGGGCCAGCAGAGAGGATACTGGATATCAGGGTGGGGTCCATTCTGATTCACTTCAGTCTTTTCATTAAGTGATTTTAAAATGTAATACACCATAAAAAAATACATTATAAAATGATGGCCAATCATTGGAGAGAAAAATGTAATTGAGTCCTATTCTGCTGAGAGCAATATGTGAGGGAGAAAAACTAAGCTGACTACCCCATAAAAAAACACTTAATTAACTAGCCAAGCTGTTATATCCCAGACTTAACAGGTTCAATGCCTAATGTCATTTATTAGCAAATGAAAACAATTTAATGCAGAGTCATCTTTACAGTTGTCCTGTGTGTGTGAGTGTGTGAGTGTGTGAGTGTGTGTGTGTGTGTGTGTGTGTGTGTGTGTGTGTGTGTGTGTGTGTGTGTGTGTGTGTGTGTGTGTGTGTGTGTGTGTGTGTGTGTGTGTGTGTGTGTGTGTGTGTGTGTGTGTTGGCCAGGCTGTTTCCCCTGCAGGGATAGTGACAGTGCTCGAGATAAGCCCCATCTCCATTTACAATCACAGCTCCTGAGATTGAAGCTTTTTCTATAAATACATCAATGACTTCTAATACCCTATGTGCTGATCTCTGCTGCTCTCAGCCTGCTGTCTGCTGCTCTCTGCTGCTCTCAGCCTGCTCTCTGCTGCTCTCTGCTGCTCTCAGCCTGCTCTCTGCTGCTCTCTGCTGCTCTCAGCCTGCTCTCTGCTGCTCTTAGCATGCTCTCTGCTGGTCTCTGCTGCTCTCAGCCTGCTCTCTGCTGCTCTCTGCTGATCTCTGCGGATCTCAGCCTGCTGCTCTCAGCCTGCTGCTCTCAGCCTGCTCTCTGCTGCTCTCAGCCTGCTGCTCTCAGCCTGCTGCTCTCAGCCTGCTCTCTGCTGCTCTCAACCCGCTGCTCTCAGCCTGCTGCTCTCAGCCTGCTGCTTATGGAAACCAGATGTTACTCCTGATCCCGACACACACACACACACGCACACACACACACACACACACACACACACACACACACACACACACACACACACACACACACACACACACACACACACACACACACACACACACACACACACACACAAACACACACATACACACACAGATACACCATCATGTACACACACATCTCCACACACACATAAAGACATCGACTACACAGTCCCACTCGCAGTAGAACTGTAGATCCAGGAGCCGAGATGGGATGTTTGTTTGGATTGTCTGTGTTCATCCATTGCAGTAAGTAGAAGACACAGTTGGAGACTAACTAAACTGATGCTGAGGACATCTGGGCCATAGAGCCATAGTCAGATGCTTCAGAGAAAGACAGAATACGGCACACAGTTTCCCTCTCAATGAGGTGCCTATGTGTAGGTACCTGGAGGAAGGTAACAGGTCTTGTCCCAATCTCCTCCCTTTCCCCCATTATTCTCTTGAACTATGTAGGCTCAGAGCCATATATTTAGAATATAAAATCCATGGCTCTGTGTAGGCCAATCCCTCTTTGACCCTCACTTCATCACCATCCTCTCCATCTCTCCTTACCGTCTGTCCTCCACTGTTCCCTTTCTCTCCTCTCATTCTCCCTTTCCCTCAACATGGCCAAGTAGGCTCATTTCTCACCTGTAATAACAAACAACGGCTGTGTGGGATGTGACAGGCCACCACCGATTGGATTTTAAACCCATCTATCATGACACAGGGCAGTCATTGGCTGGTAGGAGACATCTGAGTGATCAATAACGCCGCCCCATAAGACCCCACTCCATACTGTCTGTTTGACAGACCTCAAAGTGGTGGGAATCAACAGTGCGAAGGAACATAGCCAAACACGTGGAGATTGTTAACGATGCTTCATTAAATATTCTTGGTTTAGTGATCGTTCCATCGTCAGATGACAATTATTTCTGCTTGGTGATTGGATAGACACGTGTGGTGATAGGGGATGGAGAGAGAGAAAATAGTCCCATACATAGCACTCTGAGATGGTGGTGTCTTTTTTGAATATGTGTGTGTGTGTGTGTGTGTGTGTGTGTGTGTGTGTGTGTGTGTGTGTGTGTGTGTGTGTGTGTGTGTGTGTGTGTGTGTTAGTGTTAGTGTAGGGGGAAGTTCATGCTGGCAGGGTCATAACTACTGTTTTCTATGAAGGGAGAAACAGTGGACATGTGCTGTGCTTTCCACCATGTGTTTCTCACAGAAGCCGACACACACACAAACACACACATGTTGGTCTGAGTGTGCTGTTGTCTGTGACCCATACCTGTGCACTGGGTTTTACAGGCTGGTTCACACTGTTGTGTCATGCATCGCCATGCCAACGGGCCCTGAACACTAGCCCTTTGTACAGCCACACTGGTGCGTGGGAAGGCCCTCTCCTAACATCTACTGGTTGCGTGTGTTCGCATCTGGCGTTCTCTCCAATGGTAAAGGATGAGTGTGTGTGTGTGTGTGTGTGTGTGTGTGTGTGTGTGTGTGTGTGTGTGTGTGTGTGTGTGTGTGTGTGTGTGTGTGTGTGTGGCACAGGGCATATGGTTCTGTGTGTAAATGCAGTGGGACTGCCCTGGAGGAAGATGGGACCTGGGTCCATGTATCAGAGCAGCAGAGCAGGCTGGGTAATTCACAACATCTGGAAGCCATTGGCCTCGGCAGCCTCTTAGCCCTGCAGCTACAAGCTTCTGTCCTCCTCATCCCAGGCCCTATACTCTGACAAACACACAAATGGGCATATAAATACACACGCACACACACACACACACATTCTCACTTACACCATAGCCAAAATGATTGACGTATGAAACACACATACATACACACATACACAAACAATTCCTACTATTTGGCAGCATCTCATCCTGTCTGATCCCACAGGGAAATTCAGAGCCTGGCTGGAGATGCCTATCGCTGTGGTCTCAGACACTGAACTGTGTGTGTGGAAGACGAGCTCTGTGCGTGGAGACTAGTGGATGGAGAGAAGCCCTGGGGCCACAGGAAAGCCAAAGAGACACAGAGACTGAAGTCTGAGAAAGAGCGAGAGAGAGAATCAGACAGAAAGAAGGGGGAGAGAGAGAGAGAGAGCGAGAGAGAAAGAGAGAGCCTCGACTACCTCCTCCATTGCTCTACAGGTCGGCTATCAGGCTCTTTCCCCTCGCCACTGGCTCATCCATCAATCTCTCTCTGGGGCAGCTAGCCCTCTGTTTAGCACTCTGCCCCTTATCTGGGTAAACCTCACCCTGACCCCTGACACACAAACCACATCCCTGGTCCCTGCTGGCCCCTGGCAGTGATGGATCAGCTCCACAGCCAAAGGTGAGGGACAAGCCACTGGCAACACAGACAGACCCCCAAGAGACTAAATAGAGAACATGGTATTCTATCTAGAGGACACCACCAACTTCTATGAATTTGTATTCCTAATGAGCTATACAGTAAAGCTACAAATTAATAACATAGACATCTGATTTTGATGTTGAATTGGGTTCCACAACTCTATCCCTACACCCATTTTCATGTTGTTTTTGATTGACAGTGACGACCTTCAACCAAACGTTTCCCTCAATCTTTTAATAGAAGCTTGAGTTATTTCTCTTTTCCTGCATGTCTCCTCTCTCTCTCCATTCAGAAATCTGACACAGACAAGCCAACCCTACAGAGCGAGAGGGCACACACACACACACGCACACACACGCACACACACGCACACACACACACACACACACACACACACACACACATGGGGTGGCAGGTAGCCTAGTGGTTAGAGCGTTGGACTAGTAACTGTAAGGTTGCAAGATCGAATCCCCGAGCCGAACAACGCAGAAATAACAATTTGTTCTTAACTGACTTGCCTAGTTAAAATAAAATACAGTGCCAGCTCTGATTAATTCAAAACGTAGTGCTCCAACTGAGCCTCAGCCGTCCAATCATTTAAAACTTTATTAGGCAGAACACTCCTGTGTGGGTCTGTCCTAGTGAAGGAGGGGCTTTGTAGAGGGGTGTGCCGCAGCCCATCCCCTGCACCTGATGGGCCTCGCCAGACAGTTTTTACACTCGTCTTTTGGAGCTTTCATATCGGGGCTCGCCATGTTGTGATTTCACTCAGGCTTCTCCGTGGCCTTCCACAGTTCACTTCTGCTCAGGGTCTATAACAACGGGGGCCCCGCGCCCTCATGTGGCGCGACCACCCACACACACACTCACACATAGATGGAGAGAGAACAAACACACATGCATGCAGACAGACATACACACATGAATACACACTACCAAGCAGTCCAAACAGAGCCTGCGTCTTAATCACAGTGCAGGTAAAAAAAAAGGAAAAAGTAGAGGGGACTGAAAGTAAAAATGAGAGAGGAGAGGAAAGGAGAGACAGTCTAATGGGTAGGGTATGATATGCAGCTCGCTGTCTCCTTTCCTCTTCCTCCTCCTCCTCCTCCTCCCCCGCCTCCCCTCTTTCCTCTTTCCCTTTCTGTCTCCACTCTTTCCTCTACCCACCACTCTCTCTCTCCCCTCTCTCCCTGCCCCATAAGTGCATCTGTTTGTCGCTTCTCTGTCTTTGATTAGTGTGATCCTGCTCAGTCTGAGGACGCTGAGAGGCACCATTACACCCGCTGGACTCCATTTAGCTCCTAATCCTGCATGCATTACCTGCTGAAATTACTCTCTCTCTCTCTCTTTCTCTCTCTCTGTCTCTCTCTCTCTCTCTCTCTCTCTCTCTCTCTCTTTCTCTCTCTCTGTCTCTCTCTCTCTCTCTCTCTGTCTCTCTCTCTCTCTCTCTGTCTCTCTCTCTCTCTCTCTCTCTCTCTCTCTCTCTCTCTCAGTGCTGAGCCCTGAGTTAGCTGGAGACTAGAGGGGGATATTATCTTTGGTATGCAGACCCCAGAGCCCCACAGGCCCCCAGAGCAGCAAGACACCACTCTGCCACCAGGGAACAGTCTGCTCTGTCTCCATCCCCGTTACCCCCTCACTCTACCCAAATGTCCTCCCTCCTCCTCCCCTCACCTCTTTCCTCCCCCATCCAGGCAGTGAGGGCTTAAGAGCTAGACCAGAGATCAGATAGACGGCTGCAGATCCACACTAAAGCCCTAAAACTGAGCTAACAAATTACCCTCACCTCCCACAGTCTTCAACACACACACACACACACACTCACACACACACACACACACACACACACACACACACACACACACACACACACACACACACACACACACACACACACACACACACACACACACACACTAGTGCACATACATCAGCCCGCCGCACACACAAACACACATGTGCACACGCACGCACACGTGCACACACACAGGCTTTAGTTAAGGGGTGTGCCTATAGAGTTAAATACTGCTTCCAATAATTACTTTATAATGACTCAATGAAAAACTCACACAGGTCTACAGGTATACAGGGCTGGATGTACTTGAGAAGATTTTAAACAGCCAAAATGTTCCATTTGTCCAAACCCAAACTCTTAAACACCAAATGTAAACAAGATTTCCTTCTGTCTGAGAACTCCTGACATTGCATTTTATAAGCATTGAAAAGGTCAACTTAGACACTGACAGATACACCTTCACTCATTCACACACTATATCCAAGAGAGCTCGTCTCTTCCTGTGTCATACACACAGACTCAACTGACCTACTGTGGCCCCATGTTTATTTGTGTGTGTGTGTGTGTGTGTGTGTGTGTGTGTGTGTGTGTGTGTGTGTGTGTGTGTGTGTGTGTGTGTGTGTGTGTATGTCTGAGTGAGGGGACCTGTTAGGTAAACTGTTTGACATGGACGTGGAGGAAGTGATAAACAGGAAGTAAAGACCTCCCGCAGTGCTGACGCCCACACGCCTGGGTCACACCAAACATCCCAGTCATAAACACATGGGATATGTGGTTGTAAATATAGAAAGATATATCCTGCCGGAATTTCATGTCAAGAGAGACAGAAACCGCACATACTGTACCTTCAGGAAGTATTCAGACCCCTTGACTTATTCCACATTTTGTTGTCTTACAGCCTGAATTAGAAATGGATTACATTTTTTTTTCTCACATATCGACACACAATACCCTATAGGGACAAATTGAAACATGTTTATAGGCATTTTTGCTAATAGGCATTTTACCCATCTACCAAGCATTGGAAAACCTGATCTGGATCAGGGACTAGCATTGTGTAAATTGCAAACAGAAAAGTGAGCATATGACCGGTGTTGTACGGACCCAGTGTGGCATTGTGATGGAGGACCCCGTTTTGAGTGATGGCAGCACACATAGTTACCCCCACGCTGTCCAGGGACATTGGTAATTGCCCTCTGTCCTATTACATTTCTTCCGCGGCGCCTGGTTTTGGTGAGGTTGAAGCCAACCATCCACATAAATAAATGAATGGCGAATTACATGGGCATCCATCTCCAATACTCTCTGTAACAGACAAAAGGCTATACAGATGAGTAAATATGGTATGTCTGAAGTACTGGAAGTAGTGTTGCATACATACCTCTACAAAGTCATGTCGCATATTCTTGACTCTGTCAGAGTTTCTCTCAAATGGCACCTTGTAAAGTTGTTTCATCGTCACTCTGTGCGGTTGGAGGATGCGTTGTATGGTCGACAGGCTTACAGCATTGATGTTGTTAAATATGGTGTCATTATTCAAGATATGCTCTCTTATCTCTCGAATCCTAATTGCATTGTTGGCCAAAACCATATTTATAATTGCAGTCTCTTGTACATCTGTAAACAAGTGTCCTCGTCCTCCATGATGTCTTTGCCTTTCCACTCTGTACAGAATTCAAACACAGTATGTGTTTAGCATAGGAACTGTAAACAATGTACAAAAAAAATTAGTACAGCATGATAACCAACCTCATTCATTCAATGCAGTGCAGTAAATGGATGGCTTAGAGTTACAAATGTTTATGCAATACTACGCAGTCATACGTATTTTACAGTACTTTACTGTAATGCTAAAATAGTCATTAGATAGTTGCATACCTGTTCCCATTTCTGAAGGTTCGAATTATGGACGCCACTGTAAATCGACTCAAGTTGGGCTGGACTCTCAGTCCAGCCTCTCTCATGGTCAAACCGTGGTTGATCACATGATCAACAAGTGTTGCCCTAATCTCATCAGAGATGGCTCTCCTTCTGGAGGCTGGAGGGGATTTGTGTGTGTGTGTGTGTGTGTGTGTGTGTGTGTGTGTGTGTGTGTGTGTGTGTGTGTGTGTGTGTGTGTGTGTGTGTGTGTGTGTGTGTGTGTGTGTGAGAAGGTGCATGCATGTGTGTGTATGTGGCAGTTGCAGTACGAGGGAGCAGGCCCTGGCGCTAGATAGCTCCCCTGTCTCCCTGGCCATAGTCAGGGCTGCCTAAGACATGGTTTACAGAGATAAGTGATCCCTGCTCTGCTCTGACTGCTCCATACTAAGGCCATTTCAGAAGGCTATGCCAACTGACCACCTCCACCCAACTCCCCAGACAGGGACCCCTATTAGGAGGAAAGACCTGTACCAACCAATGGAGAGAGGAGGGAGATGATCTCCATGTTGCTAAGATTGCCACTATAAAAGTTACAAAATTACTGACTGTCCAGAGATTGACTACAACATTCTCTACAGTGCTGGTCACTGTCAGTTGTGTTTTTCATGTTTTGTATACTAAATCTTTGAAACAAAATGACATTCTAAATGCTATGCTTACACACTATAAAATCATGCTGTCTTTTGGCATGTCTAATGTACGTCTAATATATGTATGTGCATGTGTGCATGTACTGTAGTTAGTGACAGGAGGGCAGAAATCAAGGGCTGAAGAAGGGGAGCGGTTAACCTCCCTTAGTGGCTGGAGACACAGAACAAATTAGTCATTTGGGAACTCCTCCGTGACCTCCTCTCCTCCTTTCATCCCTCTATCCAGATTAGATTGCCTGTGATGTGCTAACAAGCAGGGAACATGATAATGTGCTCTCTCTCTCTCTCTCTCTCTCTCTCTCTCTCTCTCTCTCTCTCACACACACACACACACACACACACACACACACACACACACACACACACACACACACACACACACACACACACACACACACACACACACACACACACACAAAACATTAGAGTTCTGTCAATTTTATGAACACTAATTTCCTGAAGTTGGAAGACAGTCTATTTTCTCCTGAGAGAAGCCCTTCAGACGAGAACATGTAATATGCTGAATATCACGCAGACCCATGGGCATGCTAAGCACAGACTTATGTCACCTGAATAATGTACTGAAAACAAATCACTGTCTTCTCACCAGTTCTTTATCCCAGTGGCCATTGGTTCAGAAAAAAACTCTATTCTGATCAAGGAGTCACTTCCAGAGCCAAAATAAGCATACATATCCTAGGTCTCAGTGATCAGTGTGTGTTTGTGCATACTGTATGCAAGTGTGTGAGTGTGTAAGTGTGTGTATGTGAGCAAAAAGTACATCACAGAGGGCCAGATAGCCAAACGTGTGCCATCTCAGTCAGTGTCCAATTAAGTTGTGGTAACTTCCACCCTGACTTCCGGCTGAATTACAGTCAGAGACACGGAGCAGCGTCCAAACACAACATCTCTCTGTTTCTACTGGCACCCTCCATACTGCAGCCCTGGTCAACTCTCATCAGCTATCAACTCTCTTACACTACAGCAGCTGTGTATGTGCATGTGTGAGCGTGTGTGTGTGTATGTTCAGTGCATTCGGGAAGTATCCCCTTGACTTTTCCCCAATTTTGTTACATTACAGTCTTAGTCTAAAATAGATTCAATTGTTTTTTCCCCTCATCTACACACAATACCCCATAATGACAAAGCCAAAAAAAAAAAATGCAAAACAGAAATATCACAATTACGTAAGTTTTCACACCCATTACTAAGTACTTTATTGAAGCACCTTTGGCACTGATTATAGCCCAGCTATTTTCAGGTCTCTCCAGAGATGTTCGATCGGGTTCAAGTCCGGGCTCTGGCTGGGCCACTCAAGGACAATAAGAGACTTGTCCCGAAGCGTGTCCTGCGTTGTCTTGGCTGTGTGCTTAGGGTCGTTGTCCTGTTGGAAGGTGAACCTTCGTCCCAGTCCTGACTAGTCTCCCAGTCTCTACCACTGAAAAACATCCCCACAGCATGATGCTGCCACCACCATGCTTCACTGTAGGGATGGTGCCATGTTTCCTCCAGACGTGACGGTTGGCATTCAGGCCAAAGAGTTCAATCTTGGTTTCATCAGACCAGAGAATCTTGTTTCTCATGATCTGAGAGTCCTTTAGGGGTCT
This sequence comes from Oncorhynchus clarkii lewisi, assembly GCF_045791955.1. Lineage (NCBI taxonomy): Eukaryota > Metazoa > Chordata > Actinopteri > Salmoniformes > Salmonidae > Oncorhynchus > Oncorhynchus clarkii. Next base: position 68,329,432 of record NC_092152.1, on the reverse strand, counting down.
TTTGGCAAACTCCAACCGGGCTGTCATGTGCCTTTTACTGAGGAGTGGATTCCGTCTGGCCACTCAACCATAAAGGCCTGATTGGTGGAGTGCTGCAGAGATGGATGTCCTTCTGGAAGGTTCTCCCATCTCCACAGAGGAACTCTGGAGCTCTGTCAGAGTGACCATCGGGTTCTTGGTCACCTCCCTGACCAAGGCCATTCTCCCCCGATTGCTCAGTTTGGCCGGGCAGCCAGCTCTAGGAAGAGTCTTAGTGGTTCCAAACTTCTTCACTTTAAGAGTGGTGGAGGCCACTGTGTTCTTGTGGACCTTCAATGCTGCAGAAATGTTTTGGTACCCTTCCCCAGATCTGTGCCTCGACACAATCCTGTCTCTGAGCTCCACGGACAATTCCTTCGACTTCATGGCTTTTTTTCAAGGGGTCTGAATACTTTCCTACTGCACTGTGTGTGTGTACGTACAGTAAAGCAGCAGAAGTGAAATACTGTATGTAGTTATCATTTACCCAAAGAAATCACATTACTCATTACCAAGGGGAGGGTTATCTCACACATGTCAAAATAAATGTGTTTGTCTGTGTGTAAGTGTAAGTGTGTGTGTGTGTGTGTGTGTGTGTGTGTGTGTGTGTGTGTGTGTGTGTGTTTGTACATGCCTGTGTTTGTGCGTGTTTACAGAAAGCAGAGTAGCATGTAGCCCATGTGGTGTGTGTGCATCTGTTACTTTCCCACAGTGAGTTAGAATGGATTTTCCGCGATTGAGAGGGAAATTATGCTGATGTCGAAAGCAATTGGCGAGTTTGAGTGCATTTTCCAACCCCCAAGGAATTGACATGCCATTGTTGATCAAAAGAGTCTCTGTAAGTTATACCAGACCTGGACAAGCAGGAAGCGACTACCTACCTGGCAAACAACTCTGTCAATATGCTTCTACTTTCTGGAATGAACAGTTTTCAAGATGCAAGTACTAACTATATATTTTGGTTACCAATACAGAGAACTTCTCTAACCCCCTCTTCATCACCATCACTTTGTCCATTATATGAGGGTTGGTTGTAAACAAGGCCTAACAGAGCGGTTGTGAACAGTCTGAGTAGTCTGGCTACATATCTTCCCTCTCTAACTGCTAAACTAATGCACTAGTATGCACGTCATCACGCTAGGCATTACATTAGTCTCAGTGGATTCAATCAGTGTGTGTGATGGGAAAAACTAATGATGGTCTGAACCTAGTGACTCACCATTGGCCTAGTTATTCACGCACATGGACCACTTAGTGATAGTGACTCAAAATTATTCTCAACATTACATTTATCACCAATAATTCCCTGGATGTCACCATTGCCAAACAGTGTAAACAATTGAGAAAACAACGAGTCATCCTTTCATGACAACCTAGTGTTTCTCCGTGGCAACCAGAAAGTTTTTGAGGACTTCTTTAGGATGGAGGAATGGGGTATTAGGGCCGTCCCATAGGGACAGCAGTGATATGAGGAGGACGAGTAATTGATATTTCAGAATAGAATAACCCCAGACTGTAAACAGTGGCTGTGTGTTAGGACAGGACAAGGCTCGGCTCCTGCCAAGAGACAAGGCTCTCTGAGCTCACAGACTACTATTAAACAACCTACACTCAGAGAGAGAGAGAGAGAGAGAGAGAGAGAGAGAGAGAGAGAGAGAGAGAGAGACAGAGAGAGAGAGAGAGAGAGAGAGAGAGAGAGAGAGAGAGAGAGACAGAGAGAGAGACAGAGAGAGAGAGAGAGAGAGAGAGAGCGAGAGAGAGACAGACAGAGAGAGAGACAGAGAGAGAGAGAGAGAGAGAGACAGAGACACAGAGAGAGAGAGAGACAGAGAGCGAGAGAGAGAGAGAGAGAGACAGAGAGAGAGAGAGAGAGAGAGCGAGAGAGAGACAGACAGAGAGAGAGAGACAGAGAGAGAGAGAGAGAGAGAGAGAGAGAGACAGAGACACAGAGAGAGAGAGAGAGAGAGAGAGAGAGAGAGAGAGAGAGCCTATGCCCTCCGCCCCACGTCCTCCTGGGTGGTCCCTGTTTCAGGGAGTATAAAAGACTGACAAACAGGCCGACTGTAAACTGTAAACCAGCCCCACAATACACTGGGCCAAAACACAACTAGGACTGGCCATGGAAACACTAGCTGCTGCTGGTGAGGGCGGGGGAAAGAAGTGACCGAGAAACAGAGAAGGAGAACAATAAAATACCTGACCCAACTGTAACGGAAGAAGACAGGGAGGATCGGAAAAAATAAGTAGAGAAAAATATAGCAGAAGCATCAAGTTCTGTCCAGGTTCTGCTTAATGCCACTATTCAGACCACTGTGTGCTGTAGAGCAATTCATATTATAGACAAATTAACATCACATACAGTACAGTAAAAGTACCACCTCAACAACTACCTGCAGGCCTGTTGTTATACTGTAATGTAGAATCAGGCCTGGTACACACTGGGCTGCAGAGGGGAGGAAATTACACAATTTGCCCCTGATTCCAACTGTCAAACATGAGGATGTGGAGAGTTGTTGACCCTTAAGATGAAAGCGAGCAGGGTAACTCATAGTCGCCTAACTACTGTACCCTGTATGTCTGTAGTCTGTGGTTAGGGTTGGGGTTAGGACTCTTCTGGGATATATTTGGGGCGGCTCAATGACAATAGTTCATATTTTAGGCTTCCCTGGTGGATATACGACCCCGGAACTACAATGTGTGGTTAGATTATTTCTGTTCCTCTGAATCTGATAGCTCAATGGTCTGGAATGGGAGACATGGTTGGGAATGGGAGTTGATCGTCCAGAAATGTCTCGACTCCCCCAGTGGATACCCAGGTTGTAGTTGTCAAAGAGGATTGGTTCTCATTGACTTCCTAAAATGCTAAATGTAGATAACACATGACACAACAAGATGTCAGCTTGAGAGGCTGAAGAGCAGGTAGGCAGACAGTCAGGCGCTCATTCTCCCTTTACCACAGGACATTAAAACAAACAAGCAGAACCTCACATCCTGCCCACCAGGCCATGCCATGCTCTGTCACACACGGAGGAGAACATCACAGGACCAACAGGGCATTCTCTGTGTGTGTGTGTGTGTGTGTGTGCCAACCCCTAACCAGGGTGGAGGTTTCCAAATGGTCGGACCGAAAAAGACTAGTGTCTCTTGGTCCTGGTTGTGTCGCCTTGACAACAATGAAGCCATATTCAACATGACAGTTGGACTCTATTCCTTTGCCACCCAGAGGGACACTGGAAACAAACACACATACACGATCGCACACACACTAAAGCCCACGCACCACAATTTGTAATGGTTCAATTCAAATGTATTTTGTTTAATTCATTTAATGTATTCATAATACAATAAGAACTGTTATTTTATATATATTTTTTCAGCTCAGGCAGGTGCTGGCTGTGTTCAGACCCTGTCCATGTGTCTGAGCTGGAATGTCCTTGACACCCAGCCGCCCGCCTCCACCTGACCGATCCATGATGTCACCGTCCCTGCTACAGCCTGGACAAATAGCTGGATATATTGATCCATGATGTCACTGTCCATGGTACAGCCTGGACAAATAGCTGGATATATTGATCCATGATGTCACTGTCCATGGTACAGCCTGGACAAATAGCTGGATATATTGATCCATGATGTCACTGTCCATGGTACAGCCTGGACAAATAGCTGGATATATTGATCCATGATGTCACTGTCCATGGTACAGCCTGGACAAATAGCTGGATGTATTGATCCATGATGTCACTGTCCATGCTACAGCCTGGACAAATAGCTGGATATATTGATCCATGATGTCACTGTCCATGGTACAGCCTGGACAAATAGCTGGATATATTGATCCATGATGTCACTGTCCATGGTACAGCCTGGACAAATAGCTGGATATATTGATCCATGATGTCACTGTCCATGGTACAGCCTGGACAAATAGCTGGATATATTGATCCATGATGTCACTGTCCATGGTACAGCCTGGACAAATAGCTGGATATATTGATCCATGATGTCACTGTCCATGGTACAGCCTGGACAAATAGCTGGATATATTGATCCATGATGTCACTGTCCATGCTACAGCCTGGACAAATAGCTGGATATATTGATCCATGATGTCACCGTCCATGGTACAGCCTGGACAAATAGCTGGATATATTGATCCATGATGTCACTGTCCATGCTACAGCCTGGACAAATAGCTGGATATATTGATCCATGATGTCACTGTCCATGGTACAGCCTGGACAAATAGCTGGATATATTGATCCATGATGTCACTGTCCATGGTACAGCCTGGACAAATAGCTGGATATATTGATCCATGATGTCACTGTCCATGGTACAGCCTGGACAAATAGCTGGATATATTGATCCATGATGTCACTGTCCATGGTACAGCCTGGACAAATAGCTGGATATATTGATCCATGATGTCACTGTCCATGGTACAGCCTGGACAAATAGCTGGATATATTGATCCATGATGTCACTGTCCATGCTACAGCCTGGACAAATAGCTGGATATATTGATCCATGATGTCACTGACCATGGTACAGCCTGGACAAATAGCTGGATATATTGATCCATGATGTCACTGTCCATGGTACAGCCTGGACAAATAGCTGGATATATTGATCCATGATGTCACTGTCCATGGTACAGCCTGGACAAATAGCTGGATATATTGATCCATGATGTCACTGTCCATGGTACAGCCTGGACAAATAGCTGGATATATTGATCCATGATGTCACTGTCCATGGTACAGCCTGGACAAATAGCTGGATATATTGATCCATGATGTCACTGTCCATGTTACAGCCTGGACAAATAGCTGGATATATTGATCCATGATGTCACTGTCCATGGTACAGCCTGGAAAAATAGCTGGATATATTGATCCATGATGTCACTGTCCATGGTACAGCCTGGACAAATAGCTGGATATATTGATCCATGATGTCACTGTCCATGGTACAGCCTGGACAAATAGCTGGATATATTGATCCATGATGTCACTGTCCCTGCTACAGCCTGGACAAATAGCTGGATATATTGATCCATGATGTCACTGTCCCTGCTACAGCCTGGACAAATAGCTGGATATATTGATCCATGATGTCACTGTCCATGGTACAGCCTGGACAAATAGCTGGATATATTGATCCATGATGTCACTGTCCATGCTACAGCCTGGACAAATAGCTGGATATATTCGCTTTTTTTTTTTTTCAATGGATCAATCTTAGCAGAAGCAAGTCACACTTCTAGTCTTTGCTTTGTTGTCCCCCACGATGAAATCAGGGAGGAGACTGTTGATCTGCCTCTGTCGTCTTTTTGATCGTACTTTAGTCACATGCGATAATTCAGACCGCATTGGCCTGATTTTGACGAAACTTAGGTGAATGATGCGTGTTGCCATAGAGATCTGGCATTTACAAAATTACACTGGTTGGCCCAAAGTGGGAACTAGAGTAATTAAGTGAAATTTGTTGGTCACACGCGATATCTCAATTGGCCCAAGGGGGGCGCTGCATCATTCGTGGGAGATGACATCTAATGTTAGCACTGCATCATATTCAGTCACACACACACACACGTCTCTTCATAGACTTCAATCACTATGACAGCCATGCAGACCTTTCTAACTGTGTGAGTCTCTGTGTTGAGCAAACCAGCCTTTCCTCCTCCCCTTCTAGTTGTCCTGCTTTCCTCCTCTTATTCTCCTCCCTAATTCCTCCCCTTTTCCTCTTCCTCCTCTTCCTCCACCTCCCCCTCAGGGGCTCTCAGGTTACCCCACGTTACAGGGCAAGATGAGCTGGCGATTCTTTCAACGAGCAAATTACAGACAATTAGGAGCCTAAAGGATAACATTCAGAATGCAGGGGAGGGCTGGGGAGAGGACTGGGAGAGGACTGAGGACAGTGCTGGGGAGAGGGCTCGGGAGATGACTGGGGAGAGGACGGGGACAGGACTGGGGAGAGGACTGGGGAGAGGACTGAGGACAGGGCTGGGGTAAGGCTGGGGAGAGGACTGGGGAGAGGACTGTGGAGAGGACGGGGACAGGACTGGGGAGAGGACTGTGGAGAGGACTGAGGACAGGGCTGGGGGTGGGCTGGGAGGAGGGCTGGGGAGAGGACCCGGGACAGGGCTGGGGAGAGGGCTTGGGAGGGCTGGGGAGAAGACTCGGGAGAGGACTGGTGCAAGGGCTGTGGAGAGTGTGGGGAGAGGGCTGGGGAGAGTGTGGGGAGTGGTCTGCTGCTGAACACTCAGACCCTCAGCAGAGAGAGCACAGGGCGAGATAGCCCCTCTGTGTATGTATGTGTGTGTGTGTGTGTGTGTGTGTGTGTGTGTGTGTGTGTGTGTGTGTGTGTGTGTGTGTGTGTGTGTGTGTGTGTGTGTCAGCCTAAGCTGACAGAGGGCAGAGAATGACCCCTCCTCACCTCCCCTCAGGCACTGAGGACATGGTCATTGCCCTGCCAACGACCCCAGAGCGGACACACGGACACACACACCGCGCCAGTGCCAGATAAGATAACCAGGCCAATGTCTGCGGGCATTATGACACACACATTTGTTTGTGTACTGGGAATGGTACATTATCCAATCAGCGCTAAATGGAAATATATAAATAAGGACTGTCACACACCTGATGACACTGCTAACGACCATATCAGAAACTGATGACAGCCTAAAAGAAGTGGTTGCACATCCCCACACACAACACTTCTGGTCAATAGCACACAAACATCCCAAAAAACATTCACTTCACGTGATCAGCTGTTTGTCAGCTCTCTATTTACACTATGGATGTCAAATGGAACAATTTACAGTTGTTTAATGTAATTCCGTTAAATTACTGTAATTTCAGTGATTAATTAATATGATAAACATAAATGTTACAGCAAAAATCTCTGACAACAAAAACTTAAACTTATTTTGTCTTCGAGGTTTAAAAAGGCTTCTAAAGTTTGTCATTTCCACTTTAAAATGTTAGACTTGATTTGAATGAAAAATGTATCAACCCCTACAAAATATATCCACTCATGAAATAATCAACATAATAACTCACATTTCCTGTTGCTGCAAGATTATTTTCCTGATGTTGCAAACATGCTAAAATTAATAAGATCCTACATCTGTTTTAGTCATAAGAATAGGTCTCCCACACAAAAGAGGCTTTAATGTTGCAAAATGGAGGCCTGAACCACACTGGAGTAAACCGAGGCATTCTTCAGAGCTGAGACGATTGGAAACTAACATGCTCCTGGGTTAGCAATGTGTGTTCACAGCCGTCACAAATGTATCATTGTGAAACATCAGCGAGCAAAGTTTGAGGAGATTAGATCAAAGATGTTGATATATAATGAGAAGGGATGGAAAAAACGTATCTCACCGTGGCTATGCTGCGGCTCTCTCAAAACCCGAACATCTCAAATGAGTCCAATTATGCCACAAGAGCTTTGTGGAGTTAGTGCTAAATGCCCAGTTGGTTTGTGTTCCTTCTGACTCGGGTGCAGAAGGTCATTCTTTGATTACTGCTAATGAGAAGTTTCATCAAACAATAAGGAAAATACAGGGATACAAGCAAACGACTCCAGATGCTCATACCTATTAGTCAGCATGCTTTGTGTACAGTGCCTACCTTTCAACAAAACGACATTTCTACACATTGTTTCACACAAGCACAAAACATACTGTGAAGTTTCGTTGCCAGAAATGTGTTGGTGGGTGGGCCTGCAGCCAACAATTTTATACATGTTGCCATGGGGCAAAGAGAAAGATTTGCTGTTTTGAAGGTAATTTCCTACAATTGTTAAAACTGTTCAGAGGAAAATGTGCAGTTTCATAGCTCATCTTATGTTATTCTACACAAAATACATGTTTAAAGCTAATTAAAGCAAACATATAGGTGTTTACTGTGATAAAGGCATTGGATTATGAGCTGTCTTGTTCACTAAATGAACAAATTAAGGCAGTGGCATGGTGCATATAGCCATAGAAGCATAGTGACATATGCCTGAATGCAGTCCTATTTGTGGCTTTACTGGGGGTGTGGCTTTCAGATAGTTGTTTTTGGCAACCCATACCGTGAGATTGAATGTCATTCCAGTTCATCAGTTCTGTTATATTTCATCTAACCCAGTGCACTGCTTGCTATGGATTCTATCTGAGGTTGTTTGCATGTTTAGGTAAAAAGACAAACAATGTCCAGGATTTTATTTTTTTTGTTCAGTCTGATTGGGTGGGCCCAGCTTCCCAGTGCCTATGCCCCTTGTACACATGTGGATGCCAGTCATTTGGCACGGTGTCTGTAAAGTGTTAAATATGTCCATTCTTCTGTTGGGGAATTAGAGAGCTCTTAAAACTGATCCTTGTGGATCCCTTGAGAGGTCTGAGGTGTTAGGAATAGGCACAGTAAAGTCTGTCTGAAGTTCACTAAACACTGTGTGTGTGTGTGTGTGTGTGTGTGTGTGTGTGTGTGTGTGTGTGTGTGTGTGTGTGTGTGTGTGTGTGTGTGTGTGTGTGTGTGTGTGTGTGTGTGCGTGCGTGTGTGTGCGTGTGCGTGCGTGTAAGAGAGAGAAAGAGAGAGAAAGAGAGAGAGAGCACCAATCCCACGAGGAGCCAAAATCATAATTCCAGGCCTATCATTGTAGTCACAGCTCCATCAAAAAATTGATTTTGTCAGAGCATGTCAAGTCCATTAAGAACTGCCGCAGCAAGATGCTGAGCAGCTGTGTGCACTCTCTGTCTCTCTATCTTTGACTCTCTCTCTCTTTCCCACTCCCTCATTCTCCCAGGACTTAGGATACAGCCAGGTCACCGTGAAACAAGTCAGTATTCGACGTACATCCATGTCTGAGGACATCAGGAGATGATGTGGAAACTGGACACAGTGACAGCTGTTACCTTCAAGGAGGTTTTGGTTTTGCATTGTGGATGAGGACGAGGCTGGAGGATGGGTGTAAACATCTGCCTCTGATTCTGTAAACATCTGCCTCTGATTCTGTAAACATCTGCCTCTGATTCTGTAAACATCTGCCTCTGATTCTGTAAACATCTGCCTCTGATTCTGTAAACATCTGCCTCTGATTCTGTAAACATCTACCTCTGATTCCAAAGAATACAAGTTCGAATCAAGCGATAGGAAGTTGTTTTTTAGATTTTTTTTATATAACCTTTATTTAAATAGGCAAGTCAGTTAAGAACAAATTCTTATTTACAATGACGGCCTACCGGGGAACAGTGGGTTAACTGCCTTGATCAGGAGCAGAACGACAGATTTTTACCTTGTCAGCTCAGGGATTCGATTCAGCAACTTTTTGGTCCAACGCTCTAACCACTAGGCTACCTGCCATGCCTTAACCTTAAACCTTGCCTTAACCATTCAGAGTTAATGCCTAACCTTAACCCTAAACACTTTTAAATTTAACATTTACAACAACTTAAAAATGTGACATTTGAGAAACATCGATGAACGACTAATTCTGACATGAGACTGTGATCTGACGTAAGGCTGTGAGAGCTAGTTGCAGGATGAGGGGGCTTGTTTACTTGTAATTGTAATAGTTATTGCAATTGTTGTTGTTGTTGTCTGTTACATCGTCTGTATGTGTGTGTTGTGTGTCTGTGTGTGTGTGCATGCATGTGTAGCGTGAGAGAGAGGGAGAGAGGGGGGGAGAGAGGGAGAGGGAGTGGGGGAGAGAGAGGTGCATGCTGGGGCTGGTTTAGATTAGCTTTGTGTCCTGTTGAATCTGACAGTGGTGACATGTAGCCTGCCCAGGTGGCCTCAGCCAGTAACAACAGTGTGTGTATGTATGTGTGTGCGTCAGGCAGATCACTCAGGAGTGAAATTGGATGTCTATCCTTGTCCTGAGGTCATCGGGAAATGCCTTCAATACCGGACACTAGGAACAACAGTGAGTGCTATAACTGTTTTGCTAAGGCATGGTGAATGTGGATGGTGAATGGGCGTAATCCCATGTCTCCGGATCACACACACGGATCAGTCACGTGTTCAATCCCAGAAGTGGACACTCATTTTTATGTTTTTGTTTAACACTATCCAAAACCTTAACCATTACCTTAACCATTCGGAATGAATGCCTAAACAAAATTGGTTTTAACCCTATCCCAAACCTTAACCCTTAACTTTGAAATGTGAGGTTTGGAGAAACAGAACCATGCTGAGCAGGAGGAGTCAACCCAGGGTGTCCAAAATAGAAATGTGAAGTTTGGAGCAAATTAAAATCTTATGTTTGGAGAGATGTGGATAAACTTCTAATTCTGCAATGAGACTGTGAGAGCTTGTTGGTGTGTGTGGTGTGTACCTCCCGCTTCACTGCCGGCCATACTGAATGCAGGGAATGCTTCTGGCTCTGACCCCACCCCTGTCATGTTGGCCCAGCCCATTCCAGAGGGACAGGGGGGGGCTGTTGGGGAATCAGTGACAGCTCAGTAACACTCACCAGAGCCTGCCGCCCCCCTGTCGCAGAGTGGCATCGCCCACCCTTTGCCAGAAGGGAGAGTTTTTGCTCCTGCTCTCCCCAGTGCCGGTCTTAGGGGACCGCCGAGCATGGGGCCCCTCTCCCTCTTTGCCTCTGCCCTGCCCCTCCATTCTCCCCCGGCCCGGAAAGAGATTTATTGGGGGAAAACTAAAGAAAAAATATCTGTGACCTCCACTTAGCCAGGAGTAAACACATGACTGGTGTGGTTTAATCAGAAGAGCACAGTCTTCCCTCAGCAACAGAGCACCAGGTTTATGGGACCGTTGTAAACAGGTTGTAATATGTGTTTCTCTGGCACAGACTGGGGAATGTGAAGATGTTGGAGCTGTAATGACTACACTGCCATTTACAGTGGATGGTGAAAGTATTCACCCTCATTGGCATTTTTCCTATTTTGTTGCCTTACAACCTGGAATTAAAATGGATTGGGGGGGGGGGGTTGTATCATTTGATTTACACAACATGCCTACCACTTAGAAGATGCAAAATATATTTTATTGTGAAACAAACAAGAAATAAGACCAAAAAAAACGGAAAACTTGAGCATGAATAACTATTCACCCTCCCAAAGTACTTTGTAGAGCCACCTCTAGCAGCAATTACAGCTGCAAGTCTCTTGGGCTATGTCTCTAGAAGCTTGGCACATCTAGCCACTGGGAGTTTTGCCCATTCTTCAAGGGAAAACTGCTCCAGCTCCTTCAAGTTGGATGGGTTCTGCTGGTGTACAGCAATCTTTAATTCATAACACATATTCTCAATTGGATTGAGGTCTGGGCTTCCTCCTAAACCACTCAAGTGTTGCTTTAGCAGTATGCTTAGGGTCATTGTCCTGCTGGAAGGTGAACCTCCGTCCCAGTCTCAAATTTCTGAAGACTGAAACAGGTTTCCCTCAAGAATTGCCCTGTATTTAGCGCCATCCATCATTCCTTCAATTCTGACCAGTTTCCAAGTCCCTGTCGATAAAAAACATCCCCACAGCATGATGCTGCCACCACCATGCTTCACTGTGTGGATGGTGTTCTCAGGGTGATGTAAGGTGTTGAGTTTGAGCAGGACATAGCGTTGTCCTTGATGGCCAAAAAGCTCAATTTTAGTCTCACCTGACCAGAGTACCTTCTTCCATATGTTTATTTTTTCACCTTTATTTAACCAGGTAAGCTAGTTGAGAAAACGTTCTCATTTACAACTTGTGACCTGGCCAAGATAAAGCAAAGCAGTGCAACAAAAACAACAACACAGAGTTACACATGGGATAAACAAACATGCAGTCAATAACACAGTAGAAAAAGGCTATGTACAGTGTGTGCAAATGTAGTAAGAGTAGGGAGGTAAGGGAATAAATAGGCCAAAGAGGCGAAATAATTACAATTTAGCATTAACACTGGAGTGAAAGATGTGCAGATTATGATGTGCAAGTAGAGATACTGGGGTGTAAACAACAAAAAAATAACAATATGGGGATGAGATAGTTGGGTGGGCTATTTACAGATGGGGAGTTTTAGGGAGTCTTCCACATGACTTTTGGAGAACACCAAACGTGTTTGCTTATTTTGTTCTTTAAGCATTAGCTTTTTTTCTGGCCACTCTTCCGTAAAGCTCAGCTCTGTGGAGTGTACGGCTTAAAGTGGTCATATGGACAGATACTCCAATCTCCACTGTGGAGCTTTGTAGCTCCTTCGGGGTTATCTTTGGTCTCTTTGTTGCACCTCTGATTAATGCCCTCCTTGCCTGGTCGTGAGTTTTGGTGGGCTTTTGGCAGGTTTGTTGTGTTGCCATATTCTTTCCATTTTTTAATAATGGATTTAATGGTGCTCCGTGGGATGTTCAAAGTTTCTGATATTTTTTTCATAACCCAACCCTGTTCTGTTCTTCTCCACAACTTTGTCCCTGACCTGTTAGGAGAGCTCCTTGGTCTTCATGGTGTCGTTTTCTTGGTGGTGCCCCTTGCTTTGTGGGGTTTCAGACTCTGGGGCCTTTCAGAACAGGTGTATATATACTGAAATCATGTGACAGATCATGTGACACTTAGATTGCACACAGGTGGACTTTATTTTAATAATTTTGTGACTTCAGAAGGTAACTGGTTGCACCAGATCTTATTTAGGGGCTTCATAGCAAAGGGGGTGAATAGATATGCACACACCACTTTTCAGTTTCCTTTTTTTTTTAAATGTTTTAACAAGTCTTTTTTTTTTCATTTCACTTCAACAATTTTTACTATTTTGTGTATGTCCATTACATGAAATTCAAATAAAAATCACTTTAAATTGCAGGTTGGAATGCAACAAAAAAGGAAAAACGCCAAGGGGGATGAATACTTTTGTAAGGCACCGTAGTAGGCATTTATATCATATTTTTGGTGGGTGGTGTTTTTTTTGTTTTTCTCTAAGCAAAGTGTGTGTAGGTATACTCAGTCAGTCTCACACTAGTCCTTACATCTGGAATTAAAGTGATGCTCCAAAGGTTTTGTATCATTTCAGCCAGTAGTTTTGAAGGTAGTGTTCACTAGCCAAACGGGTCCCCAAAAATTGTGCACAATTGTGTACTACGTTTGTTTTTTTGTTTTTATACGGATTCCAATTCATACAATATTGTACTCATTTGTAAGTGCTTATAGTTATAGCTTTGAAAAATAGGACTACCAATCATTCAGAGTATCTCCCTCGGAAATCAAATCCAAACTTCCTGTCTGACAATTAAAACACATGGTTGATGACTATCCGTTTGACGTGGTATTTATTTGACATGGGGGAAGGCCCTACCATTTGTTTGGCTTGTAAAATCCAGTGCTCAAAGAGTAGGCTTGGAGTGTGTTTTCTCTGGACCTGTGGTTCCTCCAGCATCCCCAGATGCCTTTGCAGCAGGGATAGGACTGATACTCTGTAATTACATTCTATATTATACTTCAATAACCTATGAATAGTACCTAAACTGAGTTCTGGCAAAAAACATATGGTGATGAAATGATTTGGTGTCACAGAAATGTACAATGTTAATCACAAACCTATTGGAAAAAAGTGAGTTATTCCAACAGGATGTCAAGAAAACAGGTGTGAATACATATTGATACACTGAGTGGGAGTGAGATGAGATATTGTGTTAAACGACTGTTATTACACAACTACTCATACCAATGCCAGTGATTACACAATTAGGAACACTTATCACTGAGTCAGACAGTTCAGTGGAAGAATGCAGATTCTCTGGACTATTGATTCAGCTCCCCACTCTGCTCTCCTTCCTTCCCTTCCTCCTCCTATCCATCTTTCTTCTCCTCTTCTACTCCTCTTCTCTCTTCTCTTCTCTTGTCCTCTCCTTTCTCCTCTTGTACTCTTCTCTCCTCACTCTGACCTCAGTCTCTGACAGCTTCTCGGCTCTGGGACAAATCAGCAAACATGAGGACAAACATCTCTTCTGAGCACGCTCAGTGTAAGAATCCTGTGAATAGAGCTGAAGCATGAATAAGCTATTTTGAACAAACAGACTGTGAATACATACAGTACACAACTAGGGCAAAACAAACAGCATGCTGCCTCCCAGGGGCTCGGCAAGTGCTGACCCAGCCCCAAGATCAGCTCCCTCAACAGGGCCATGGTTGTGTGGGGCCAGGCCTGGTCCTTCCTGTCTAGACCAGGGGAGATAGGGTTAATGAAATGCTCAACGCCGTCTGAGCGCTGTCTGTGGCATCCATCCTCAGCTCGTTCCCTCTGAAGCAGACCGTCACAGCTAGGGAGCCCGACACACACACCTCCGTCTCTTTCTCCCTTGGTCTCTTTACCTCTCTCTCTCTCTCTCGCTCTCTCTCTCTCTCTCTCTCTCTCTATTTCACCCCATCTCCTCTCCACCCCCTCCACCCTCCTTACTTACACTCTGTTTCATTGTGGAATTCTAACTCCCCTCCAGCCGCCTACACCTCTCTCTCCTCTCTGGCCTCTCTTCTCTCTTCCCCCTCTCCATTTCTGTCAGTGAAGAAGCATCGTTTATGATAGTCTGAGAATAAGAATAAATGGTGGTCAATAGTTCAGCGTGTTAGCTCATCCAGCTTTGTAAATATGGATGAGTGGGCCCAGCTACGATGGGGAAATGTGTGTGTCTCAAGCAGCAGCAACAGTGGGCGGTGGGTGGCCAGGCCTGCCAACAGAGCACCTGGACGGTGTTAATCATAGCATAGCATAAACACTGCCCCGGACCGGCCCGCCTCGGCCCCAGACACCCAACACACGGCCCAGCGAGCTGTTCCTCCTTTACCGCATACACACGCATCCAAGCAAGCATGTAGCGTCGCACGTACAATAACATGCATCTACACACACACGTACAAGTACGCATGCATATAAATACACACACACATGGACACATGTTCAGATGCCGACATGCTGCACGCATACAGATACATATTTAACATCAGGCTTATCATTTTATACAGATGGAGGATCTTCATTTGATCCCCCTTCAATTAATTTACACTTTTACATTTCAGACTTGATTTTCCATTACGAAAAATATATCAACCACTCCAAAAATCTCCATTCATTATAATTCACATTTCCTGTTGCTGTAGGATTATTTACCCGCTGTAGCAAAACGGCAAAAAATATTAAGATCATATACCTGTAGTACAAGTCATGTTAATTTCACATTTTACATACCAAATATACAACGTACCAAATATACAACATACCAAATACACAACATAGCAAATACACAACATACAAAATATACAACATACCAAATACACAACATACCAAATACACAACATACCAAATGAACAACATACCAAATATACAACATAGCAAATACACAACATACCAAATATACAACATACCAAATACACAACATAGCAAATACACAACATACCAAATACGCAACATACCAAATATGCAACATACCAAATATACAACATACCAAATACACAACATAGCAAATACACAACACACCAAATACGCAACATACCAAATACGCAACATACCAAATATGCAACATACCAAATATACAACATACCAAATATACAACATACCAAATACACAACATAGCAAATACACAACATGCCAAATACACAACATACCAAATATACAACATACCAAATATGCAACATACCAAATATACAACATACCAAATATACAACATACCAAATATACAACATACCAAATATACAACATACCAAATACACAACATAGCAAATACGCAACATAGCAAATACACAACATACCAAATATACAACATACCAAATATACAACATACCAAATACACAACATAGCAAATACACAACATGCCAAATACACAACATACCCAATACACAACATACCAAATACGCAACATACCAAATATACAACATACCAAATATACAACATACCAAATATACAACATACCAAATATACAACATACCAAATATACAACATACCAAATATACAACATAGCAAATACACAACATGCCAAATATACAACATACCAAATATGCAACATACCAAATATACAACATACCAAATACACAACATACCAAATATACAACATACCAAATACACAACATAGCAAATACACAACATACCAAATACGCAACATACCAAATATGCAACATACCAAATATACAACATACCAAATATACAACATACCAAATACACAACATAGCAAATACACAACATGCCAAATACACAACATACCCAATACACAACATACCAAATATACAACATACCAAATATACAACATACCAAATACACAACATACCAAATACGCAACATACCAAATATACAACATACCAAATATACAACATACCAAATATACAACATACCAAATATACAACATACCAAATATACAACATAGCAAATACACAACATGCCAAATATACAACATACCAAATATGCAACATACCAAATATACAACATACCAAATACACAACATACCAAATATACAACATACCAAATACACAACATAGCAAATACACAACATACCAAATACGCAACATACCAAATATGCAACATACCAAATATACAACATACCAAATATACAACATACCAAATACACAACATAGCAAATACACAACATGCCAAATACACAACATACCCAATACACAACATACCAAATATACAACATACCAAATATACAACATACCAAATACACAACATACCAAATATACAACATACCAAATATACAACATACCAAATATACAACATACCAAATACACAACATAGCAAATACACAACATACCAAATACGCAACATACCAAATATGCAACATACCAAATATACAACATACCAAATATACAGCATACCAAAAACACAACATAGCAAATACACAACATGCCAAATACACAACATACCCAATACACAACATACCAAATACGCAACATACCAAATATACAACATACCAAATATACAACATACCAAATATACAACATACCAAACATACAACATACCAAATACGCAACATACCAAATATACAACATACCAAATATACAACATACCAAATATACAACATACCAAATATACAACATACCAAATATGCAACATACCAAATATACAACATACCAAATATGCAACATACCAAATATACAACATACCAAATATACAACATACCAAATATACAACATACCAAATATACAACATACCAAATATGCAACATACCAAATATACAACATACCAAATATGCAACATACCTGTCACGCCCTGACCTTAGTATTCTTTGTTTTCTTTATTATTTTGGTTAGGTCAGGGTGTGACATGGGTGATGTATGTGTTTTTGATCCTGTCTAGGTGTTATGTATGTCTATGGTTGCCTAGATTGGTTCTCAATTAGAGGCAGCTGTTTATCGTTGTCTCTGATTGGGTACCATATTTAGGCAGCCATATTCCTTGGGTATTTCGTGGGTTATTGTGTATGTTTAGTTGCCTGTGTCAGCACTATTATTATATAGCGTCATGTTCGGGTTTTTGTAAATTTGTTAAGTTTCTTCATTTCATTAAATAAGATGTATTCTCATCACGCTGTGCCTTGGTCTCATCCATACAACGAACGTGACAATACCAAATACACATCATACCAAATATACAACATACCAAATACACAACATACCAAATATACAACATACCAAATACAGGACAGATATCAGAAAGCTGCTGAAGGTTAATGTCTTACAGTACTTCCACTTCAAGTGCATCAGTCTGAGCAAAGCAGACAGTCTGTCCACCATTTGGATCCCAGAGAGCAGACATCATGAGGAAACAAGGCTTCATTTCAGAGAGGATCCATTTTGTGCTCCAACGCCCAGCAGTAGAGACATCCTCCATTAACTAAGAATGCCATTACAGTCCCACTACCCAAGTACCCACTGCTAAGCACTTCTGGGCAGCGGAAGGCAGTGTGTACAGCACTATATGTGTCTCAATGGCATAGTGTACCATTTATTATGAAGGTATATTAAAACTTCAAATCGGAGTCGATTAATTAGTGGATTTGTAGTGGTATCGCTGTGCTCTGTTTGGCTGTTTTGATGAGTCCCATGAAATTGTAATAGTTTATTTTTATACAACTTTTTATGAATGATCTGTTGGGGAAAGGATACCAAATGTACATTTTACGGAGATAGCCGTGAGTTCGCCTGCCCCCAGGACAGGTTAGTTCTGGAGGATTCATTGCCATAGAAGTGTAGCTGGCTAAAAGGTGAGCCACTTTTGTATGACCGGTTATCCAGAGTGTAACTCAGTGTTGACCAAAGTTACCTCACTAACTCCTCAAACCTGCTTCGTGGGATACCCCTATCCTCTTCTTCAAGTCCCCATATTTTGGTTCCAGTTTCAGAGCTGAATGCAAGAATTTTAAGTAGCTCTCTCACACACTAGCTAACCTCACCAACACTATTGTTTCTCTATCAGAGACATTTCCTTCCCTGCCACAAAATGAAATACAGCCGTTTTCAGTGTCATATTTCACACACACACACACACACACACACACACACACACACACACACACACACACACACACACACACACACACACACACACACACACACACACACAGAGACACACATTCACACAGAGGAAAAATACCTTTTCGCTGAGTTACTCACTTTAACCTCGACTGACCAAAACAGTGTAAATCATCACGGTGGCTCACAGCCACAACAGTGTTTATCTCTGTGAGTCCTGGAGAAGGATAATGTATCATCATCACTGTCACTTTGCATAAAGTCAACCTTTTAATAACTAAACACACAGCCACATTCACAGAGGAATACACGTCAGACAGCCAGGACTCTCCACGCTCTCCAGAGGAGGGGGCCCTTGGTCAAGTGCAGCTCCCCAGGATAGGGGAGGGTTTCTGGGGTAGAGGAGTGTCCATGCCTGGCCTGGACACTCTGGAAAACCTGGATGCTTTATTGCCATGTGTCTGGGATGGGGTAAACACAGTCAACCTGCCATGCGAGGGAGGAGATGTGTGTGTGTGTGTGTGTGCGTGTGAGTGTGTGTACGGGTGCAATGTGTGCTGGCATGTATGTGTGTGTGTGCTGGCGTGTATGTGTGTGTACCATATGGGGGAGATGTATTATCTGTTCAAACTGCCTCAGCACTGCTAGGCCACACAGCAGGCCAGCAGATTATTCAAATCTTACACAACCTGCACCCCTCTCATATCTGCCATAGTTAACATTTTTGGAGGAGCAAAACTGTTGGATTACATTCCCTATGAGTCAATGATCCAACATGTCAGTGTGTGACAGAGTGGCCCACGCAGCCAAACCTACTCTCAGTCTAGCTGCTGTGAAGAGAGACCAAGGCCCTGTTAAACAAGGCCCTGTATTCACAACTACCATCCCCCATAATCCTGAGCTCATCCATCTTTCCAGCCTGACCTGACTAAAGGGACAAGATGCTGTATATTTCTCCTCGGGAGTCTGAAGGTACATTCTAGGAATTGTTTGGTTTCCCTCCTATGGGAATAACCCATCAATCTGGCAACCGCAGCGTCCAGCCATAAACCTGGCAACTGCAGCATCCCGGCCACAACCACACAGCACCAGGCAGACCTCAGTTTGCAGGACAGATGAAAAGACCCACATCTTTCTGTGGATGGAGATGATGAGAGTGAAAGGGGGGAAAGGGAGCAGAGAAAAGGAGAGAGAGAGAGAGAGAGAGAGAGAGAGAGAGAGAGAGAGAGAGAGAGGGAGAGAGCGAGAGAGAGAGAGAGAGAGAGAGAGAGAGAGAGAGAGGGAGAGAGAGAGAGAGAGAGTGGGGGGGAGGAATGGGAGAAAATCTGAGCCACGCAGGTCATTTTAGCAAAATATCTGATTTCCCAGCAAAGGACATAGGGAGGGGTGGGGGTGAGGGGGGTGGATGTTGGATTACCGTCAGTGGACTAAGAATTGGGTAGAGCTGAGAAGGGTCATGGACAATATAGAAGGGGAGGTGAACACGTATGATTTTTAAACATTTTCTCCACTGCCATCTCAAAGCAGCTGCAGTACCTTGCTCTCAGCCCATTAGAGCATCTTCACTAATACCCCACATTGATGCAGTACACACAGAGTCATCACTGATAACCCACAAGCACAGGGCAGTGTCTTCCACAGATTACATGTCTCACACACATCTTATGCACCCTCTCAGCCGACAAGGTTAAGCTCCAGAGGTTGCATATCTGTAACACACACACACACACACACACACACACACACACAGTGACCCGTATAGCTGTGAGCTCCCAGCCCTGCTCCATCCACTCACACATTGATTAACCCTGCGAGTGTTTGCCCATTAGAGCCTGATCTGCACAAATCAAACCAATATGTGAACTCTGTGATTACAGTCAGAAGTATTAACACGCCTTTCACTCAGAAACCAGAGCCAGGCCCATTCCATTGGCTCTCGCCTATCTTTGGAATAAAATACAAATATGTCACGATTGAGGGAGGGAAAACGTTGGGGGGTGGTGGACTTTATCAGGCGGTAACCTTTTCTTTCAATTTTTATGATTTGGGACCACACACACACATGCACACACACACACATGCACACACACACACACACACACACACACACACACACACACACACACACACACACACACACACACACACACACACACACACACACACACACACACACACACACACACACACACACACACACTCACACACACACACACACACACACACACTGACACATAATCAGTTGTGAAAATATTTTGCTCATGTCAACTATCCAGAGGCCACTTAAGCTGCGCTGCTCTCCCAAGTGGGCTCCAGATCAGAGGAGAACACTGTAGTCTACCCCACCTTCTCTGCTGACAGACCTCCCTGAAACACACCAGCCTGCCCTGGCCAAACCTGGCTGCCTTTCACCTGTAAAGACTCTGGCTGCTCTAGAATACAAGCCAATAACCCTGCAGGGCGAAGGGAAGCCATACAACAGTCTTTCTTATTGTACAGACAGAGACCCCGACACTGAGCCACTGCCAAAGACATAAATGCCCTTTGTATCGTTTACACTGTCCAAAAACCCCAAGCAAAAGAAAATATGGAGAGAGGGAGAGACATCGGAGTACAATGGCTGGATAGTGAGGTAAAGGGTAGGTAAAGGGGAAGTTGTTTGACCACACTGTGTGGGTGAGGCCACAGAGACGTTAGGCTACGATGGCAAAGTGATGATGTGTATTTACTCTGGGGGAGATATTCCTCTGCCCTTCCCCATCCTCATCCACACTGACTCAATGGCTAATATGAGTGGAAACTATTGGGCATTCACTCTCTTTCCCTCTCCTTTCTACCACACCCATATTTTATCCCCTCAATGGACTTGTCAGCGCCTTAAAACTCTGTTTGCTATCTTGAATCAAAGTTAAGATATGGTGTATTCCCACTTCAGAATAGTTGTCTTTTTTCCTTTTTTAAATGGTGCAAATTGAAGAGTCATATTTTGGTGATGGACTGATATGATGATATCACCCATCTCCAAGAGAGCTGGTTGGCATGGATGTTAGACTGAACAGGAAGTGAGCATTAGGAACAAATTGGTAAGAGGAAGGAAATGTTTAAGTCCAGAGATGATAGCTTGCTGGTGATTCTCCTGCAGCATATCGGATTGTTACACAACCATTTAGTTAATCTGGAAGCCAGTAACGTGCCTCAGATAAGAGCAATACACACAACCTAGTACTTGAAAAAAGTGCAATATGCATCAATGTTGTACGTGATTGTTCAAGGTACGATACCATCACAAAGAGATTCATGCAAGTTGGAAAAACGTGGACGGATTTTGATTTGTTAAATTATTTGAGTTTATTTCTGCAGAACAGGACTGTACATATTTCTGCAGCACAGGGATCAAAGTGAAATAAAATAAGATAATTAAGCAAATCAACATTTGAGCGGTCCACTTTTGTCATTTTATGCAAGTTGAGGATAACAAGGTCATTTATGTTACCAACCAAGTTAATTATTTCTGTTCAATATCTAACTTCACCAGTGCTTTGATGTAACCTTACCTACTATTCCATCCACTAGGAACACCTTAGATTCCCATAGACCCCCCACTTCTGGAACCATCACTCATTCTCCAGATCCCCTACCTCTCCCTTTCTCCCTCCATGGGGTGGCCAGCCGAAACGTGTCCCATCAGCCAGCACCGTGAATGGGAGGACACGCTAAGGTTTGGCCCTGCTCTCCGTTTACAAGTTCATTCAGGTGGATTTGGATCCTTGGCCAGATACCGTATGTACGCTGGACCCCGACACCAAAACACTTCACGTATGACTGGACTGAACATCCCTACCCACACTCAACCCACACTTCTTTTTCCTTTCTCTTGTACCTTTACTACCTACAGTTCCTATATCCCTGCCAGCCTCCTACACTCTGACTGACTGGGAAATTCCATTGAACTCTGTGGCACCGGTAAACGATCAGGGCATTAAAGTGCATAGCAAGGTTGAGAATGGTAGGTCAACCAACTACCATTGATGGTTCAGCAAACAACTGAACAACACCATATCAAACCATGAGTTCATGTACTTTCAAGCTTCACACTCAGGGCTGAAAGGCTAACATACAGTAGCCTAAATGAAGTCAAAGTGACACATTACGTAAAGGCTACAAGGCTAACGCTGATGTTATGACCCACACAGTCAGTCTCTACCTCTGTTATTCCAGGAGGGGAAAAAGTTGGAGTCAGTCTACCAAACAAAAGAGGTATTTACAGTTGTCTGCCCCAACCACCGTTTCTCCCTGAACCCCTTACCCCTACCCCTCCCTCACCAGTGTGACGCAACATTCCTACCTTATTGACAAGTTTTAGTTGCAGATGGGATGTGTAATGTGGCGTGCCCACCCGAGTGGGCGGTAAGGTGCACATGTGGGCAGCAGTCCTGTAGAGGAGGCAGTCAGGCCTGTAGCTGTGGAGTTCTGGAGAATCTTTCTCCACATAGGTTTAGTCTAGCAGCCCGGTGGCCCCACATCTGGCCACTCTGACCACCAACACCATCATCACAACCACCACCTCCACAACTACTTCCACCACAGTAAGGCACGTGTGACCCTCTACCCAGCCCTGAGCAGCCTAGCTCAGCCTAGCCCAGCCCATACAACCCCTTCCCTGCTCCATTATCAAGACACACTGATATTAAGAAGATTGTGGGAGCAGCTTTTGACATCATCGATCATAGTCTGCTGTTATGGCTTTACATCAATAACATGCCTGTCAATCTCTCCTGGTTTAAAGAAGAGGAGAGATTGACTGCATCACTACTTGTCTTTGTGAGACGTATTGACATGTTGAAAGCACTGAGCTGTCTGTTTAAACAGCTCAGACATCCATACATACAATGTTTGACTTTAGAATGTTGTTGCTAAGAGTCAGAGTTAGTGTTGATCTGAAACCAGTCTATTTAATTTCCATGTTGATTCTAAATCATAAGAATACAGCACATTGATATTTGAGTAATGATATACAGTGTAACTATTTATTTTGTTGTAGTGGAAGTAAGATAATATTCAACATGATAGGATGAGATAAGATGAATTATCAATTTCTTTATGAATTAAAAATGGTGGTATCTTTTTTGAGTATGTGTGTGTGTGTGTGTGTGTGTGTGTGTGTGTGTGTGTGTGTGTGTGTGTGTGTGTGTGTGTGTGTGTGTGTGTGTGTGTGTGTGTGTGTGTGTGTGTGTGTGAGCAGTAGCAGTGAGGGCTCAGTGAGGGTGTAGGTGGTGATAAACAGGGATTAAGCGGAGCCGTCTCTCATGGTCTGCCTGTGTCCAGGCCTCTCACAGTTCAGCACACACAGCACACGAGGTACTGCCTTCTGAACCTGCTGTTGTATACTCCCTATCTCCCTCTTTCCATCTCTCCCTCCATCTCTCTCACACTCTCTCTTGTAATCCTATTCCTTACTACATCCCAACCTACCCAGTCCTCAACCCAATGGTCAACTATTTAGTATACATGAAGGCATTACTGATTAATACATCAGAAATATACAGTATTTCTTATATATTATATGAGAATGCACTTCTGTAAATGTAAGATAGGCTGGGAGCCACCTCACACATAAGACTTATGTTCCAGAACCTCTTTTCCCCAGTCATCAGATCATTTTCCACTATCCTCCATCTAGCCTGAGTCTCCTCTCACATACACACGGGAGATCGGGAGTGCCGGGGCTCACATGCTATGGCAGAATTCCAGCTGTGTTGTTCGGATGTCCTCTCTTCCTGCTATTCTATACATGTCACCAGGCTGTTCTATATGGTGCTCTTATGGGAGACGAGCTGGCGAGAGATTTGTCTGCGTCAGGCCCTGAGAGGTGCTCATACACACACACACACACACACACACACACACACACACACACACACACACACACACACACACACACACACACACACATAGCCCCTGAGGGGGGAACAGTGAGTAATCCGTCACTGGTCCCAGGTCTGTTGTAGCTGCAGGCCTGGCGTCTCCATCCTGATGGCTTACTCTGTCTGAGTCCCTGACTTACAACATGGAAAGGCCAACCTGGGAGATCCCTGGTCTCTGGCTGATGGCTGATGTGATAGCTCAAGGCAGGATGTGTTTCCAGTGGCAGGGTTCTAACCTTACGACACAGGCTGAAGAACCTGAAGAGGAAGTTCCCATCACCCTCTGGCCCTCTCTGTCTCATTGGAGTGTGTTCCTCCATGGCGTAACAGGTCTCTACAGGTCTCTACCTCAAGTGTGTTATATCTCCACCGACTAGTTATAGATATATCAACATTTGGTTTTGAGCTCAATGTTATCAGAACATCACAGCCAGATTTCTCTTTCTACCTCTGACCACATTCAACATGTATTATGTTAACAGGAATCTATATACAGCATCTGACAGCCTATAAGAATAGTACCTTACGGTGTTATATTGGCCAGACGAGTCAAGCAGGAATCAGACAGTGCTGTAATAGATGTCATTTCTCCCTGTAGCTCTCTATAAATCATAAAGCCTCGTTATTCATCAATCATTTCCATTCAAAAGCCGTCCGGCGTTTTAATTGTTCCCATCTCGCTGCGGGCTGAGTTCCTCTGACAGGAATATGAATCGCTCCTGTGGTTAATGAGCTCTGACCATCCATCCCAGCCTAAGAAACACGCACGGCCCCATGCCTTCACTCATGTATTCCTAACTCTCTTTTTTTTTCTATATTTCTTGCTTTCTCTGTATCCCTCTCTCTCACTTTCTCTCTCTCCATACCCCTCTCTCTTTTTCTTTTTTTGTACCCCTCTTTCTCCCTCCTGTACCTCTCCCTCTCGCCCCGGCCTGCTGATAGAATTAGGCAGCTCTTGAACCATACTGATCACACTTCCTGATGCAATTACCGTTAACCTGTGTGGGCCAGTCGTCCCAGCATGCCCTGGGCTCAGGGGGGGGTGGGTGTGTTTAAACAGCGCTCTGCAGGGTGCAGCGTGCCACCCACCCACAGGAGGAGCGTGGAAAACACTTCAGCAGACAGAAATAGTTTCAGCAGGGGATGGTGAGAGAATGGCACGGGGGGTGAGGAGGGGCGAGGGGGCACTGATCTGTTTTCACAGGGTGAGAGCAGCCAGGAATTACCCACTTGGAATGAAATGTTAGGAAATGTTACATTACAGACAGATGTCCTTCAGTCTTATGTGGAAACCCTGGGGTCCAGTTACACACACTGTATACAGAGAGACAGGGAAGTAACCAGAGATGAAGTGAGAGAGGGAGAGAGAATGAGAGAGAGAGAGATAGAGAGCAAGAGCGAGAACGAGAGAGATAGAGAGCGAGAACGAGAGAGAGAGAGAGAGAGAGAGAGAGAGAGAGAGAGAGAGAGAGAGAGAGAGAGAGACGGAGGGCTTTTGAGGTGTAACGAAAACCAGGATTCTTTAAATTCACAGTAATTTGGGTGTTGCTTACAGAAGAGAGATTCCGCCCCTCGGTAGTGTATGCATGTTTTTGTAATTATACCTGAGAAACTACCATACAGGTCAGAAAGCTGAGTTCTGAGGTTTGACATTGCGCTACTGCTATGTCAAAATGTCAGAACGGCTCCAAGTGCATAACAACAGAATGTATTTTATTAACCGTTTAGAGCCTCAGGTTAGTTCTCTAGCGCTCTATATTCAGGACATCATCCAGATGGTCATATATAGAGCTCTATATTCAGGACATCATCCAGATGATCATATGTAGAGCTCTATATTCAGGACATCATCCAGATGGTCATATGGCCACTCATACTCCAATTTGCTTACCGCCCAAATAGGTCCACAGACGATGCAATCTCAACCACACTGCACACTGCCCTAACCCATCTGGACAAGAGGAATACCTATGTGAGAATGCTGTTCATCGACTACAGCTCGGCATTCAACACCATAGTACCCTCCAAGCTCGTCATCAAGCTCGAGACCCTGGGTCTCGACCCCGCCCTGTGCAACTGGGTACTGGACTTCCTGACGGGCCGCCCCCAGGTGGTGAGGGTAGGCAACAACATCTCCACCCCGCTGATCCTCAACACTGGGGCCCCACAAGGGTGCGTTCTGAGCCCTCTCCTGTACTCCCTGTTCACCCACGACTGCGTGGCCACGCACGCCTCCAACTCAATCATCAAGTTTGCGGACGACACAACAGTGGTAGGCTTGATTACCAACAACGACGAGACGGCCTACAGGGAGGAGGTGAGGGCCCTCGGAGTGTGGTGTCAGGAAAATAACCTCACACTCAACGTCAACAAAACTAAGGAGATGATTGTGGACTTCAGGAAACAGCAGAGGGAACACCCCCCTATCCATATCGATGGAACAGTAGTGGAGAGGGTAGTAAGTTTTAAGTTCCTCGGCATACACATCACAGACAAACTGAATTGGTCCACTCACACAGACAGCATCGTGAAGAAGGCGCAGCAGTGCCTCTTCAACCTCAGGAGGCTGAAGAAATTCGGCTTGTCACCAAAAGCACTCACAAACTTCTACAGATGCACAATCGAGAGCATCCTGGCGGGCTGTATCACCGCCTGGTACGGCAACTGCTCTGCCCACAACCGTAAGGCTCTCCAGAGGGTAGTGAGGTCTGCACAACGCATCACCGGGGGCAAACTACCTGCCCTCCAGGACACCTACACCACCCGATGTCACAGGAAGGCCATAAAGATCATCAAGGACAACAACCACCCGAGCCACTGCCTGTTCACCCCGCTATCATCCAGAAGGCGAGGTCAGTACAGGTGCATCAAAGCTGGGACCGAGAGACTGAAAAACAGCTTCTATCTCAAGGCCATCAGACTGTTAAACAGCCATCACTAACATTGAGTGGCTGCTGCCAACACACTGACTCAACTCCAGCCACTTTAATAATGGGAATTGATGGGAAATGATGTAAAATATATCACTAGCCACTTTAAACAATGCTACCTAATATAATGTTTACATACCCTACATTATTCATCTCATATGTATACGTATATACTGTACTCTATATCATCTACTGCATCCTTATGTAATACATGTATCACTAGCCACTTTAACTATGCCACTTTGTTTACATACTCATCTCATATGTATATACTGTACTCGATACCATCTACTGTTTCTTGCCTATGCTGCTCTGTACCATCACTCATCCATATATCTTTATGTGCATATTCTTTATCCCCTTACACTGTATAAGACAGTAGTTTTGGAATTGTTAGTTGGTTTACTTGTTGGTTATTACTGCATTGTCGGAACTAGAAGCACAAGCATTTCGCTACACTCGCATTAACATCTGCTAACCATGTGTATGTGACAAATCAAATTTGATTTGATTTGATATGTAGAGCTCTATAATCAGGACATCATCCAGATGATTATATATAGAGCTCTATATTCAGGACATCATCCAGATGATCATATGTAGAGCTCTACATTCAGGACATCATCCAGATGATCATATATAGAGCTCTATATTCAGGACATCATCCAGATGATCATATATCGAGCTCTATATTCAGGACATCATCCAGATAGTCATATGGTCGTGGGTAGATGCACATTTTATCCATTAATTCAGACAAAATATTTAAATATTCAAACAGGTCTTTAGAATACTATACAACAACTGGCAATCATTCTCAGAGCTCAAATCTCCCAGCAAATAGAACATATATAGTGAGGGAAAAAAGTATTTGATCCCCTGCTGATTTTGTACGTTTTCCCACTGACAAAGAAATGATCAGTCTATAATTTTAATGGTAGGTTTATTTGAACAGTGAGAGACAGAATAACAACAACAAAATACAGAAAAACGCATGTCAAAAATGTTAGAAATTGATGTGCATTTTAATGAGGGAAATAAGTATTTGACCCCCTCTCAATTAGCAAGATTTCTGGCTCCCAGGTGTCTTTTATACAGGTAACGAGCTGAGATTAGGTGTCACGTTCTGACCTTTATTTCTGTTGTTTTGTCATTATTTAGTATGGTCAGGGCGTGAGTTGGGGTGGGCAGTCTATGTTTGTTTTTCTATGATTTGGGGATTTCTATGTTTCGGCCTAGTATGGTTCTCAATCAGAGGCAGGTGTCATTAGTTGTCTCTGATTGAGAATCACACTTAGGAAGCCTGGGTTTCATTGTTTGTTTGTGGGTGTTTGTTTCCGTGTCTGTGTTTTTCACCACACGGTACTGTTTTGGTTTTCGTTCGTTTTCACATTTATCGTGTTTGTATTCAGTTGTGTACATGTTAAGTATTTCTTATTAAAAGAACCATGGACACTTACCACGCCGCATATTGGTCCTCCGATCCTTCTCGCCTTTCCTCTTCAGACGAAGGGGAGGAAAACCTTTACATTAGGAGCACATTCTTAAAGGGAGTGCTCCTAAGTTTGTTACCTGTATAAAAAACACCCGTCCACAGAAGCAATCAATCAGATTCCAAACTCTCCACCATGGCCAAGACAAAAGAGCTCTCCAAGGATGTCAGGGACAAGATTGTAGACCTACACAAGGCTGGAATGGGCTACAAGACCATCGCCAAGCAGCTTGGTGAGAATGTGACAACAGTTGGTGCGATTATTTGCAAATGGAAGAAACACAAAAGAACTGTCAATCTCCCTCGGCCTGGGGCTCCATGCAAGATCTCACCTCGTGGAGTTGCAATGATCATGAGAACGGTGAGGAATCAGCCCAGAACTACACGGGAGGATCTTGTCAAAGATCTCAAGGCAGCTGGTATCATAGTCACTAAGAGAACAGCGCCTGCAAGGTCCCTCTGCTCAAGAAAGCACATATACATGCCCGTCTGAAGTTTGCCAATGAACAACTGAATGATTCAGAGGACAACTGGGTGAAAATGTTGTGGTCAGATGAGACCAAAATGGAGCTCTTTGGCATCAACTCAACTCGCAGTGTTTGGAGGAGGAGGAATGCTGCCTATGGCCACAAGAACACCATGCCCACCGTCAAACATGGAGGAGGAAACATTATGCTTTGGGGGTATTTTTCTGTTAAGGGGACAGGACAACTTCACAGCATCAAAAGGGACGATGGACGGGGCCATGTATCGTCAAATCTTGGGTGAAAACCTCCTTCCCTCAACCAGGGCATTGAAAATGGGTCTTGGATGGGTATTCCAGCATGACAATGACCCAAAACACACGGCCAAGGCAACAAAGGAGTGGCTCAAGAAGAAGCACATTAAGGTCCTGGAGTGGCCTAGCCAGTCTCCGAAAATCTGTGGAGGCAGCTGAAGGTTCAAGTTGCCAAACGTCAGCCTCGAAACCTTAATGACTTGGAGAAAATCTGCAAAGAGGAGTGGGACAAAATCCCTCCTGAGATGTGTGCAAACCTGGTGGCCAACTACAAGAAACGTCTGACCTCTGTGATTGCCAACAAGGGTTTTGCCACCAAGTACTAAGTCATGTTTTGCAGAGGGGTCAAATACTTATTTCCCTCATTAAAATGGAAATAAATTTATAACATTTTTGACATGCATTTTTCTGGATTTTTTTGTTGTAATTCTGTCTCTCGCTGTTCAAATTAACATACCATTAAAATTATAGACTGATCATTTCTTTATCAGTGGTCAAACGAACAAAACCAGCAGGGGATCAAATACTTTTTTCCCTCACTGTACAAACATTTTTGTTTAGGGCGTTTTCACATGAAATTCGGTTTGTGAGATTTCTACAAAATACGTTTTACTTTCACAATACCTGACAATAACCGGTTTAGAGTACAATTTGCGAAACGCGCATTCTACAAGCTAGCTTGTCTACAACAGTCTACCTGGTTCTCAGGTCCTGGATATGGACCGGCTACTCACGCAGATCCAGGATTTGTTTCAGCCAGGGTTTGTTTGCATTTGACACATGCTTATTAATGCGGATCAGGGTACCAAATGCTTTGGGCTCAAGATCATACCTGGGATATGTGAAACAAAATCTCTCCAGTCCTGTCATTTAGCCAGTCTCCTCCAAATCAGTGTATCGCTCTATTCAATATCACACTCCACTGGACCAACTTAAATATTATCAGGCTGTTTGTTTTCAGAGCGGTCTGCTTTCAGTCTAATTAGCACAGCATCATGATGGCCACTCAGAGCTGAATCCCCTGCAGCCTCGGACCAGGACCGGACCAGGAAGCAGGGGAATGCGATCCCCAGAGGTCAGCGTTCCAGTCTCCTGGGTTACAGGTTCTGCTGCGCCGGGGCGGGGTCGAAGGTCAGCAAAGGCTGGCTCATTCTGCTCTGCCCTGGCGCCTGCCGGCACAGCCCTCAATTTGTAAACAGGCAGAGGGCAACCCCAGAGGGCCTCCCTAAGCTTTCCTGGCCAAACACAGGGCTTAAACACTACCTTCTGTCTTTACCCTTGCCTCCCCCTACCTCCCCTCTGTCCTCTCCATGTCTTCCCAAGCCCTAAAACCACAGTCTAGAGCCCCAACCCCCCCACCCCCCCACCCCACCCCACTCCCATACCAAACCACCCTTAATAAGAGGAATTACCACAGGCAGGGGCAGGGTGGGGGTGAGGGGGCAGGGTAGGGGGTAAGGGGGGCAGGTATGCCGGTGTCTCCGCCTCATTACTCAGTAGATTTACGTAGGATTGTATATTCTGTGTGTGTTGGCACACTCGGCCGCTTAACTCCTTGACCTGCACTGTAAATAAGGAAATTAATAAATAGGAAGTTAATCTATCTGGGGATAGAGGTGGATCAGACAAACACAGCTCTAATACACCAGGGAGAAGAGCAACACACATCTCACAATATTTCAGCAGATTTTGTGCGTTTTTGTGTGGCTTAATTTGTGTGAAAATACAATCATTCTTTTGAGACTTAATTCATAGGAAAATACCTTTTTGGGAGCCACACTTCAGAACAATCTTTTGAAAGTTATTGGAGCAGTGCATGATGGGCAATGGTGTTCTACACTGCCTTTTTGTGTCCCACATTTATATAAAAAAAAAAAACTTGTTAACAACCCAACATTGTTAATCAACCAGGTTATCATCGAAATAATTGGAACATAATTAGTAGCCTTAAGTAGTTTATTTTATTTTATTACTGCCAATACTGTTTTCTAGGTTTGTATTCTCTTAACACTTTGGGATACTGGTGCACTTGTAGTCAGAAAGGCCTTTTTCCGTGTAAACAACAGTAGGTCTACACGATTTTCTTCATAACGCATTTCATATTTTGTGGAGCCTACATTACAACATTTTCTTTATAATGCATTTAATACAAGGCTCCACCTCTTCGTGTACATTACACCATCTCTTTCATAATGCAGTTTATACAAGGCTATGTCGAATTTTATGAGGGTTGCCAGATTGGAGAAAAATACAGATCATTATTTTGTATAATGTTTTTGTATCGATGCAGGTATTTGATTGGGGAATGGTGATACATTTGGGAAATTATAGTACACACCATAATACACACACACACACACACACATATAAACACACACACTTGTTTGTACTAGCCACCTCTTGACTTTTGTATGAATTATTTATAAAAAATATTTGTATCTAGTTATCATGTATTCATTATCTTTAACTAGTTAAATGTTTGTAGTTTGCATGTTTCAGTAATGATTAACATGGTTACATAGTCGTAAATTTAGCTTTTGGTATATTTGGCATTTTATACATATTCTGTATTTCCAGTGAGGAAAGCAATAATTAATCATCACACTACCGAAAATAAATGAACACTACCTGTTATAAAAATGGATATTGCTCCCAGTAAACAAATGGTGAGAAATGTTCAGACTGAAACCATTCGACTATGGGTTTCTCAGCCCTATAATAATGACACAGTGCATTTGGGGAAAGTATTCAGACCCCTTGACTTTTTCCACATTTTGTTACGTTACAGCCTTATTCTAAAATTGATTAAATAGCTTTTTTGCCCTCATCAATCTACACACAATACCCCATAATGACAAAGCAAAAACTGTTTTTTAGATATTTTTGCAAATGTATTAAAAATAAAAAAGTTTAATATCATATTTACATAAGTATTCAGACCCTTTACTCAGTACTTTGTTGAAGCAGCTTTGGCAGCGATTACAGCCTTGAGTCTTCTTGGGTATGATGCTGCACCTGTATTTGGGGAGTTTCTCCAATTCTTCACTGCAGATTCTCTCAAGCTCTGTCAGGTTATATGGGGAGTGTCGCTACACAGCTATTTTCAGGCCTCTCTAGAGATGTTCGATCAGGTTCAAGTCCGGGGTCTGGCTGGGCCACTCAATGACATTCAAAGACTTGCCCCGAAGCCACTCCTGCATTGTCTTGGCTGTGTGTTTAGGGTCACTGTGCTGTTGGAAGGTGAACCTTCAACCCAGTCTGAGGTTCTGAGTGCTCTGGAGCAGGTTTTCATCAAGGATCTCTACTTTGCTCTGTTCATCTTTCCCTCGATCCTGAATAGTCTCCCAGTCCCTGCTGTTGAAAAACAAAAGTTCTGATTGGTGGAGTGCTGCAGAGATGGCTGTCCTGCTGGAAGGTTCTCCCATCTCCACAGATGAACTCTGGAGCTCTGTCAGAGCACACTCGGCCGCTTAACCCTTTGACCCGCATTGTAAATAAGGAAATTAATAAATAGGACAGTGATCAACAGTGATTCATATTACTGGTTTTTATCCTAAAAAAAAGATAGTTGTGTTTTGCTGCGTAACACACTTACATTATCTACCCATATGATGTGGAGCATTGTCAGGTCATTAGATGTATAGCTTCAGTAACAACAGAACACAATGGTTGTAATAACACTTTAACCAGGTAGTTTGTAAATGTATAGAATGTGTTTGTTTTGGTTCCACACTGGTAATTCAATTCAAATTTTCTTCCGAATAACTGGTCAGGGCATGTCAGTTCCCATTCAGCTTGATCACACCCATAGTGACTACTTCTATCCGTCACTCCCATTGTTGTTATCCATTGTTCACTAGATATATCAATGTAATTATACTCAGCACTATGTTGAAAAACAGAATGGTTCCCACCGCTAGATCACATAACTAGACGTGAGCTGGACGTGATCCCAACGCTGCCACCAATGTAGCAGAATAAAGTGAAAGCTGCAACAGGGACTCTAACCAGGCCTCATATGTGGCAACGTGAGCTCGAACGGCCGTTGACATGAAGGCCTAGTAGACCTCTGGGCAGAGACAGTAGGCTTACAATACTGGCATATGCCTTGTTACAATAGCCCAAGTATATACCATGAGGGACACAACTGTAAAAATCATTGTGAAAGCTAACATAATGTATTATTTTACATGAACCTGTTTAACTGCATTGATATGGCTCAATTGATCATAGTCCAGACTCGTTATAGTTGCAAACACCATGCAGTTGCACCAGGGGAATGTAAACCAAACAGATTTGTTTGTAGATCTTCTGTTTCCCCACATTAATTGATGAATGAATTTCCCATCATGAAAATGTATCCCAATCCCCAATCAAAAACCTTTATCGATACCACAAAACAATAGAGCTTTTTACTCCAATCTGGTAGACCTCATAAAATCCGACAAAGCACCAGTATCCCAAAGTAATAAACGAAAGCAAGCACAGAAAACAGCATTGGCATTAATAAAAAACAAAATAAAAATTTAAGGCTACTATTATATTATAAGTATTTCAGTGACAACCTGGTTGATTAACAATATTGGGTTGTTAACACGTTTATTTTTTAATATAAATAGATGTGGGACCATTACCCAAAATGCATTGCTCCAATAGCTTTCAAAAGATTGTTCCCGAAGTTTGCCCACAAAATTTTTTAAATTTCCTATGAATTAAGTCGCTATTGGAGCAATGGAGAGCAGAGCAAGAGCATGTTTTTCAGGAAATTGGTCTTCTCACGAAAATGTGACCTACAAACCCCTCTATGGAAAAGGAAGATTCTCACAAACACTATGGTGTTCTCCGTTTTGCTCTACTGGTTTAAATAAATTAATGGTAGTTTTGCACCTACCAGCAAAAGCAGTTAACTATATGTAAAATATATATATATATATATATATATATATATATATGTATATATATATAGTACCAGTCAAAAGTTTGGACACACCTACTCATTCAAGGGTTTTTCTTTATTTTACTATATTCTACAATGTAGACGAAAGCCTTGATGACAGCTTTGCACACTCTTGGTATTCTCTCAACCAGCTTCACCCGGACTGCTTTTCCAACAGTCTTGAAGCAGTTCCCACATATGCTGAGCACTTGTTGACTGCTTTTTCTTCACTCTGGAGTCCAACTCATCCCAGACCATCTCATTTGGGTTGAGGTTGGGTGATTGTGGAGGCCAGGTCATCTGATGCAGCACTCCATCACTCCTCTTCTTGGCCAAATAGGCCTTACACAGCCTGGAGATGTGTTGGGTCATTGTCCTGTTGAAAAATAAATGATAGTCCCACTAAACGCAAACCAGATGGGATGGCGTATCGCTGCAGAATGCTGTGGTAGCCTTGCTGGTTAAGTGTGCCTTGAATTCTAAATAAATCACAAACAGAATCACTAGCAAAGCACCCCCACACCATCACACCTCCTCAACTATGCTTCACAGTGGGAACCACACATGCAGAGATCATCCGTTCACCTTCTCTGCGTCTCACAAAGACACGGCAGTTGGAACCAAAAAATCTCAAATTTGGACTCATCAGACCAAAGGACAGATTTCCACAGGTCTAATGTCCATTGCTCGTGTTTCTTGGCCCAAGCAAGTCTCTTCTTATTATCGGTGTCCTTTAGTGGTGGTTTCTTTGCAGCAATTAGACCATGAAGGCCTGATTCACGTAGTTTTCTCTGAACAGTTGATGTTGAGATGTGTCTGTTACTAGCATTTATTTGGCCTGCAATCTGAGGTGCAGTGAACTGCAATGAATTTATCCTCTGCAGCAGAGATAACTCTAGGTCTTCCTTTCCTGTGGCAGTCCTCATGTGAGCAAGTTTCATCATAGCGCTTGATGGTTTTTGCGACTGCATTTGAAGAAACTTTCAACGTTTTTGAAATGTTCCGTATTGACTGACATTCATGTCTTAAAGTACTGATGAACTGTAATTTCTCTTTGCTTATTTGAGCTGTTCTTGCCATAATATCAAATCAAATGTATTTATATAGCCCTTCGTACATCAGCTGATATCTCAAAGTGCTGTACAGAAACCCAGCCTAAAACCGAAAACAGCAAGCAATGCAGGTGTAGAAGCACGGTGGCTAGGAAAAACTCCCTAGAAAGGTCAAAACCTAGGAAGAAACCTAGAGAGGAACCAGGCTATGTGGGGTGGCCAGTCCTCTTCTCGCTGTGCCGGGTGGAGATTATAACAGAACATGGCCAAGATGTTCATAAATGACCAGCATGGTCCAATAATAATAAGGCAGAACAGTTGAAACTGGAGCAGCAGCACGGCCAGGTGGACTGGGGACAGCAAGGAGTCATCATGTCAGGTAGTCCTGAGGCATGGTCCTAGGGCTCAGGTCCTCCGAGAGAGAGAAAGAAAGAGAGAAAGAGAGAATTAGAGAGAGCACACTTAAATTCACACAGGACACTGAATAGGGGGGGAGGGGGGGGGGGGGGGCGCCAACCCAGATAATATGGACTTGGTCTTTTAACAAATATGGCTATGTTCTGTATACCAGCCCTACCTTGTCACAACACAACTGATTGTATCAAACGCATTAATTATGCTTGTGCAAACTTTTGACTGGTACTGTATATTTCCAAATTCTCATTGAGAATCAGTTGAAATATGAATAATGAATGAATGTGTTAACTAAATTTAAATAACAAATAAATCATGAAATTAAAAATGAGGGGGCTTGAGTAATTGTCACGCCCTGACCTTAGAGCTTTTTATGTCTCTATTTTGGTTTGGTCAGGGTGTGATTTGGGTGGGCATTCTATGTTTCTTTTTCTATGTTTTTGTATTTCTTTGTTTTGGCCGGGTATGGTTCTCAATCAGGGACAGCTGTCTATTGTTGTCTCTGATTGGGAACCATACTTAGGTAGCTTTTTCCAACATGGTTTTTGTGGGTAGTTGTTTTCTGTTTAGTGTTTTGCACCTTTCAGGACTGTTTCGGTTATTCCCGTTGTTATTTTGTTATAGATTTCAGTTTTAATAAAGAAAGCATGAACACTTACCACGCTGCGCTTTGGTCCGATGATTCCTCTTCTTCAGACAACGAATACCGTTACAGTAATTTTAAAAGTAAATAATAATAATTCTGGTTTGTGAAGATTCAATAAATCAAATCAAATCAAATCAAATGTATTTATATAGCCCTTCGTACATCAGCTGATATCTCAAAGTGCTGTACAGAAACCCAGCCTAAAACCCCAAACAGCAAGCAATGTAGGTGTAGAAGCACGGTGGCTAGGAAAAACTCCCTAGAAAGGCCAAAACCTAGGAAGAAACCTAGAGAGGAACCAGGCTATGTGGGGTGGTCCTCTTCTGGCTGTAAATAAGTAAATAGAATTCAGGACAAATATATTTCCCCACGTCAAAAAGCTGTGATAGCTGTCAGTCACTAATGTTCAGCCTAAATGTAAAGGTAGCAAAATAATCTGGGTCGTCCCACCAATTCGGTGCCTTCTGAGAAGTGTAACTGCTTTTCCCATCTCAAGAAGTTAAAGGTAAGTGCCTATTAAAGGTGCAATATGCAGAAATCACTCCGCTGTTTCCTGGTTGCTAAAATTCTAATAGTTTGCCTAATTTCAGTTTATGTGAGAAAACAAGCTATCTATAATGTAGAGAATCATTGTACCATCCAAACTGCTGTGAAACATATTTTCAATAACCCAAAATATTGTATTT
Organism: Oncorhynchus clarkii lewisi; assembly: GCF_045791955.1. Lineage (NCBI taxonomy): Eukaryota > Metazoa > Chordata > Actinopteri > Salmoniformes > Salmonidae > Oncorhynchus > Oncorhynchus clarkii. The sequence goes on along the minus strand of NC_092152.1, from coordinate 68,292,129 downwards.
TCAACTGTTTGAAGCTGCTGTGCAAAATCGAAAAGAAAAGATGCATAGAATGGGAAAGCATAGAAATAGTGCACATAGAGCATATCTACCGCTTCTAATACTTGCTTTCAATGAGAATGAAAGATGTATAACTCACATTTCTATGTGAATTTGGTCAGGACTTCCAAAGAGTTACACATTGCAGCTATAAGTGCCAAATAAAAAACAGTGTTCACCATAACAGGGTTGACAATTTAGTCTTAAATCAACCATACATACCCTAGTGACCAGCAGCGGTTCTAAACCCCCCCCCCCGCCCAAAAAATAATATAGCACTGTAATAACTGTAATTGTTACTCAGACATTTGGGGAACAACACAAATAAATAATCATAACATTTAAAACTGTATAAATATAAAAATATATACAACAATAAGACTCGTAAATATCAAAAAGAAGTAACAAAACAAATAGAAACAAATTGTAGTATACAAATAAAAAAGAGAATTGAATTACTACACTACCCTATTGCTAACAAAAAAACACAAATAAAACTAAATTGCACAAATCCTATATCACACAAATAATAGAATAACACACTTGTAAAGAAGAGAACCTTATTACTACACTATTGAACTTCAAACAAGAAACACACAAACTAAATTGCACAACTAATAGCATTACTAATTGCATTAGTACTGTATAAAGTTAGAGGTGCGCTTTTGATAGATTCCCCCGCTCCCCCTACCTTGGGCATCCAGTGAGGAGACCTGAGGTCAACCTACCCCCACCCCCACCCCATTGCGTACTTCTGAGTGGGAGACCTTCCCAGGCATTGGCCTGCCTAGCTCACGAACTAGAATCAGGGCGCCCCCTCCGACATGGTTAATTGACCCACAGTTCCACACATGATATCATTGACGTGACATCCAAATGAGCGATAGAAAACCAATCGCGCAAATGTCACCATTCTGAATATTTGTTGTCTTTTTTTATTTTAAAGAATTGTGCGGGTGCCCCATGCCACACCAGGCAAGATGGGGAATTGAAGCTTGTTGTGTGAAGCAGGGAGTGGCAATTGAATGCAAGATTCACCCCCCCCCCCCCCCCCCCCCCTCCCCCCGCCCCCAAAAAATGACATTTCTAGCCTGTCTATCTATGGGTAACATGGCTGACGTGCTATGGTCGACCCAGTCAGTTTTCCACCACAAAACAACAGAAAATGTCAAAAACGAGTAGAACCAGCTCAACTGCTTTTAAACAATGATTTGACCATTAGATGTTCAATGTTTCTTTGGAAAGAATTTTTTTTTTAAAGGAATAGATTCACCATATTAAAACTAGAATTACAGTTCATGTAACAGGGTGGACTTTAAAATGAAGGACAGACGTAAATTAATCACTAATTACATGAAACAAATCATCTTTAGGAATAATAATTTCACAATGATGGTGAAAACTTGGAGAAATGTTGGGGTTGAGTGGGTTAAAATCTTCCTAGAAGTCAGAGGGACATGTCAAAATGCTGAATTTTGGCACTTCAGCAAGTCTTTATTCATATAAAACATCTGATTTATTAAAGGCTCAGGGCATTTGAAAACTATATTTTCCTGTGTTTTATATATACAGTGAGGTGAACAAGTATTTGATACACTGCCGATTTTGCAGGTTTTCCTACTTGCAAAGCATGTAAAGGTCTGTAATTTTTTATCATAGGTACACTTCAACTGTGAGAGACGGAATCTAAAACAAAAATCCAGAAAATAACATTGCATGATTTTTAAGTAATTAATTTGCATTTTATTGCATGACATATGTATTTGATACATCAGAAAAGCAGAACTTAATATTTGGTACAGAAACCTTTGTTTGCAATTACAGAGATCATACGTTTCCTATAGTTCTTGACCAGGTTTGCACACACTGCAGCAGGGATTTTGGCCCACTCCTCCATACAGAGCTTCTCCAGATCCTTCAGGTTTCGGGGCTGTCGCTGGGAAATACGGACTTTCAGCTCCCTCCAAAGATTTTCTATTGGGTTCAGGTCTGGAGACTGGCTAGGCCACTCCAGGACCTTGAGATACTTCTTACGGAGCCACCCCTTAGTTGCCCTGGCTGTGTGTTTCGGGTCGTTATCATGCTGGAAGACCCAGTCACGACCCATCTTCAATGCTCTTACTGAGAGAAGGAGGTTGTTGGCCAAGATCTCGCGATACATGGCCCCATCCATCCTCCCCTCAATACGGTGCAGTCGTCCTGTCCCCTTTGCAGAAAAGCATCCCAAAGAATGATGTTTCCACCTCCATGCTTCACGGTTGGGATGGTGTTCTTGGGGTTGTACTCATCCTTCTTCTTCCTCCAAACACGGCGAGTAGAGTTTAGACCAAAAAGCTCTATTTTTGTCTCATCAGACTACATGACCTTCTCCCATTCCTCCTCTGGATCATCCAGATGGTCATTGGCAAACTTCAGACGGGCCTGGACATGCACTGGCTTGAGCAGGGGGACCTTGCGTGCTCTGCAGGATTTTAATCCATGACTGCGTAGTGTGTTACTAATGGTTTTCTTTGAGACTGTGGTCCCAGCCCTCTTCAGGTCATTGACCAGGTCCTGCCGTGTAGTTCTGGGCAGATCCCTCACCTTCCTCACGATCATTGATGCCCCACAAGATGAGATCTTGCATGGAGCCCCAGACCGAGGGTCAATGACCGTCATCTTGAACTTCTTCCATTTTCTAATAATTGTGCCAACAGTTGTTGCCTTCTCACTAAGCTGCTTGCCTATTGTCCTGTAGCCCATCCCAGCCTTGTGCAGGTCTACAATTATATCCCTGATGTCCTTACACAGCTCTCTGGTCTTGGTCATTGTGGAGAGGTTGGAGTCTGTTTGATTGAGTGTGTGGACAGGTGTCTTTTAATACAGATAACGAGTTCAAACAGGTGGAGTTAATACAGGTAATGAGTGGAGAACAGGATGGCTTCTTAAAGAAAATCTAACAGGTCTGTGAGAGCCAGAATTCTTACTGGTTGGTAGGTGATCAAATATATAAAATGCAAATTAAATTACTTAAAAATTATACAATGGGATTTTCTGGATTTTTGTTTTAGATTCCGTCTCTCACAGTTGAAGTGTACATATGATAAAACAATTACAGACCTCTACATGCTTTGTAAGTAGGAAAACCTGCAAAATCGGCAGTGTATCAAATACTTGTTCTCCCCACTGTATTTTCACACTATGAGGTTGGAAGAATACTGTGAAATTGTGAAAATTAGACTGCCTGAATTTCAGCCTGTTTTAGTAGGATGGAGTTTTGGCCTGCCTGGTGACATCACAAGGCTGTAAATTAGGACCCGATTCAGACTTAGGAAATGTACACTTTTCCTACACACGCCTTTCTTATGCACTTCTCAGTAGTTGGTATTCAGACTTACCTTTCAGAGTGTACTTGCATACTCCCTTAAAATACTGTTGCTTGAAAAACCCATAGCCAATATATGCTTCCTCAAAATAGTCAGAATGAATCTAAAATAACTCAAGAAATCTGTCATTAATTTTTACATATTTGTTGAGGAGATCTCAGTCACCCAATTTTACATCTAACTAAGATGTTTGGTGCAGTATTTCTCAATAAAAAAATCTGTAGGAAAACAAGTCATGCCTCATTGAATGACAACAAATACTTTATTGATGAATCCCTACTGTTGACTAATCACCAGTGAAGGGGCATAGACTTTGGCTCCAAACTTTGGCTTGCCTCTAGGAAAAATGTCAGGTGCCTGAACAGCCGAAAACGATTTGTTTGTTTAAAAAACGAACATAAACGTCACAAAATGTTGTCATAATTTACGCCTGATGTCTTCCGAACTGTTTCGGCTTGGAAGCATGCAGATGCCTTTGACAGGTAGGCCTACTTAACCGGCTTTGCAGGTTGGTGGTTCCTTTGCGTGCGCTGAATAAATGTAGTTCAACCACTGAATACCCTCCCACTTGCTGGCCAACAGATTTTCTTGTGGGGTTTTCATTCAATAGGGTTTTCATGACATTTATTTAAAGACATCCTTTTAAATTTGGTGTACCTTTAATTTGAATTTTCTCAACAGACTCGAATATATGGAGAGAAAGGTTTAGAATATTAGGGATCAATGAAAGAAAGACATGTACATACATCCATAAATATGCATCTCCTTATCTTGTATATTATTTAGGGTTATGAAATTATTTATGAAAAAAACAGGTTTGGAAAGCCTTTAGTGCTAAATATATTGGTGAATCAAAAATACAGTGGTTTGTCTTGTCCTGAAAGTTGACATATTCAATTGTTCAATACATGAAATATTGTAAAGTGAGAAAAGTGTACAGTAGGGGTTGAACAGTAGTCGTATAAATAAACCCTAGTAATCCTCAATAATCATGGAACTGTGATGACAAAGGTCCAGTTGTCCTGAACAGCAATGGCAGGCTCTAGGTTTAATGGTCTGTGTTCCATAATGATTCAAATAGGATACATGTCCCAGATTATTGCACAACTTGTAATACGTTAGCCTAACACTGTATTGGGCTAACAGGAACCACCAGAGGGACGTGACAGAGAAAAGAAAGGTAAACTGACGATGCAATGGAATGATGCCAAATGTAAGGAACGGAACACTAAAGTGACAGCTAGAAACGTCTGTGGGTTTAAATGATGGTGGCTAACGCCCCCCTCCCTCAAGCTTAAATTCAAGGTCAAAATACACATAGAGAGACAAATGCATAAAAAGGGAAGTTTTCCCCTCCACACTCAAACCACTCCCAGACAGTACCACTCCCAGACAGTACCACTCCCAGACAATACCACTCCCAGACAGTACCACTCCCAGACAATACCACTCCCAGACGGTACCACTCCCAGACAGTACCACTCCCAGACAGTACCACTCCCAGACAGTACCACTCCCAGACAGTACCACTCCAAGACAGTACCACTCCCAGACAGTACCACTCCCAGACAGTACCACTCCCAGACAGCACCACTCCCAGACAGTACCACTCCCAGACAGTACCACTCCCAGACAGCACCACTCCCAGACAGTACCACTCCCAGACAGCACCACTCCCAGACAGTACCACTCCCAGACAGTACCACTCCCAGACAGTACCACTCCCAGACAATACCACTCCCAGACAGTACCACTCCCAGACAGTACCACTCCCAGACAGCACCACTCCCAGACAGTACCACTCCCAGACAGTACCACTCCCAGACAGTACCACTCCCAGACAATACCACTCCCAGACAGTACCACTCCCAGACAATACCACTCCCAGACAGTACCACTCCCAGACAGTACCACTCCCAGACAGCACCACTCCCAGACAGTACCACTCCCAGACAGTACCACTCCCAGACAGCACCACTCCCAGACAGTACCACTCCCAGACAGTACCACTCCCAGACAGCACCACTCCCAGACAGTACCACTCCCAGACAGTACCACTCCCAGACAGCACCACTCCCAGACAGTACCACTCCCAGACAGTACCACTCCCAGACAGTACCACTCCCAGACAGCACCACTCCCAGACAGTACCACTCCCAGACAGTACCACTCCCAGACAGCACCACTCCCAGACAGCACCACTCCCAGACAGTACCACTCCCAGACAGTACCACTCCCAGACAGTACCACTCCCAGACAGTACCACTCCCAGACAGTACCACTCCCAGACAGTACCACTCCCAGACAGTCCTAGATACATTTTTGCTTGAGAACTTAGCTAAGAAGATATATATATTGTTTAACATTGTAATTGAAAACATTCACAGTAAGGGACTTAGTTGTAAACCAGAAATGATTTGATATTGTGGTAAAGATGGCTGCATTGGACCTTCTCCATGTGGTCTGTATTAAAGGACACTTCATTCAATATAACAGGCTTTTAAAATTCCATATTTGTGCACAATTTCTACTTAAAATATCACAGAGAACCAGAAGGCACTAATTTCGTGTAGTGACCCATCTATTATAACAGGGAAAGTATAATATTGCTAGTATTATGTCTGTATTTTGTCAGTAATTTTTTTACCACATCTAAAGCAGCCAAACCAGCAGACAAGCAAAACATTTCCCCATTGAAAAGAACTCTACGACTTTGGTAAAAAGACTGTATTGTATGGTAAACCTCTACCTAGCCTTCTCCATTTCTGAATGTGTTGTCAGTCTGTGTGTTTCCCTGAAAGAGATGCAGGGTACTGACTGTTTCTGATACTGACTGTTACAGCTACATCAATTACCCTAGCCAATGAGGACAGGCCTCTGACAACATAATTACAGACACAGAGGCACTGCTCACAACACAGCAACCATATGCCTGGCTATGGCACAGCTCTATCAGTCATAGACTAAAGTACAGGGGATGGAAGGGAGCGAGAGAGGTGGCATGGGGAGGGATTGGAGGCACCCTGATCCACCAGGGGCCCCTGTAGCTGTCTTGTCCCAGGCCAAGGGGCCCCTCCCCAGGATGAAACGGGCCGGGGGCTGGGGCCTGATTTGGCCCAGCTGCAGGAAGCGGGCGATCAGAGTTCAGTTGGTGCAGATAGAGCTAAAGTAAACAGCCGTGGTCACTGGGCAGGCCGTTAGCAGGCCTTGGACAGATGAGCGGGGGACCAGGAGGACCACACACACACAACACACAGTCAGACCACACAGGGGCTGGGAGGGCGGGGCTCCGGGGCCTATGAACGCAAGCGCACGCCCCATCGGCAGGGCTCCCCATGGGCAGAAGCAAGCTGCAGATCAGGGTGGAGCAGAGTAGACCATGGAGGAACAATCGACTGGCATGGATGTGATCTGACATTACACGCCCTCAACTTTCACATGTTTATCTCAATATGAAGACAACATAGTAATGGAGGATCTCCTCTGTTTTTCCCATCGTAGCAGAGAGAGATGTGATGGTAAACACAAACAGGAAGAGGATCATGTGTGAACCGCTCAGCTGCCAGATCTTAAAGTGTTGCTTAGAGAATAAGGCTCCATGACTGAGACATTCAGTCTATTCTGTAGGACACACAGGGTGGGAAACATATGGAAGGCTCAAACTGACCCAGGCCACAGAGGCAGACTAAATATGTACGATAATTTATTTGTGTCCAAAATGTTGTCTCCAATTCAAGTGTTATTTTATCGAAAATAAACAAGAAAATTTGAGTATGATAAATATATATTGCTGCAAGTGCTACTAAATATAAGCTCCACAATATTACCAAACAAAATTCTGTGATATTTGTCATGCCTGAAAATTCCCATGTTGTGAGAAATCGTTCTATTTTTGAATGTACTTTCGTGTAAGGTAGTCGTTTTGTGTAACATCCCACACAAAACCTTTTACACACACTGTAAATCATAAGCAAACACATTCACACGGATGTTGAACACACACACACCCACCAAACACACACACAAGCATAAATACGCTGTGGTGAAGGTTCTACAGGCCGCATGGACATCAGTCTCCCAGTTCATCTGGACAGTGTCAGAATAACCCATGGGGGAGACCGACGAGAGTGTGTGTGTGTGTGTGTGTGTGTGTGTGTGTGTGTGTGTGTGTGTGTGTGTGTGTGTGTGTGTGTGTGTGTGTGTGTCAGGCTGACCTAGAGGGCAGAGTGAGGAGTAATTCTCTCAATCATAATTACTCCCCTCCGCCACAAATCACACCATCTGCCTCGCTTCACCTCAATACACACACACACACACACACACACACACAGAATTTCAGAATTTCTGTGAAAGATATGCTGTCAGTGAGAAGGAGGGAGAAAGAGTCCAAACTCACCTCTGTAGTGTGTCTAGTAATGGACACAGGGCAGCAGCCAAAGAAGGGCAGGGTTAGAGAAGGGCAGAGTAGCCACCACACACTCTTCTGGGCATCAATAACTCTACACCCTCCCTCCATCGCCTTTCATCACTTATCCCCTTATTAAATATCACATTTATGATCAAATATGACAGCAGGTATGGACTGTGATCACTCCTCATCACGCCATCATCTCATAATGGTACGACCTGCATTTTCTCCCCCAGGCATAAGCTGCTCTAACGGCTGATAAATCCTCAATGCAGGGTGGGCCAACAACTCACTAAAATACTTTCTGGCTGTATGAGAAACAGTTGAGAAATAAGTGGTGGTTTTCACCACATTAAATATTTGTGGCGTTTCTGTGTTCGTTAAACAGGTTGCTGTGTGTATGTACGTGTGTGTGTGTGTGGGGGAGGTAGGGGTCTCTTTATATATTGGTTAGAGGATAAACATACACAGGGTCATTTTGACAAATTCAGTTCTACATCAATCCCAAGAGGGTTAGCACTTTCCTGTGCAATTGTGGTCATTTTAGGTGTGTGGAAGATGTTTGAACACTTGTGAAATTTACTGTGTGTGTCCAGGGATCAGGGTTGACAAGGACACTGGGGTACTTTAGTGTCTGAACAGGAGGCTGGGTCAGGGTGTCTAGTCTGGGGGTCACAATTGGCCAGGGTCCTGGATGTCTGAGTTGAAAAGGTTATCAGGATGAGCAGGAGGGTAAGGGCTATGTCTGGGCCAGGGGTTGAAGAGGCTGGGGCCTGGGCTGGGGTCCTATATGTCCCTGGATGTGTGGGTCTGGTGCTACATGGGGCTGTGGGTGTGGGGTCCTGTCAGGTCCTGGGTCTGAGGTCCTGGCTCTGTCTCTGTGGGGGAGCAGGGAACTTGTCTTTGTGCTGGTGAACTGGTGAGCTGGTTAAGGTCAGAGAACAGAGCAGAGCAGCAGTGAAATATGGCTGCCTGTCAGGTAGAGGGGAAGAATAACACAGACTCTGTCCTTCCTGCAGCACCACAATCGTGTCTGGGTCCCCACCGGGCGGCATGGGGGTCATGCCCCGCTCCACACTGCCAGGCAGGGAACTGCTGCTCACACACACACACACACACACACACACACACACACACACACACACACACACACACACACACAGAGAAATCACACACACACAGAAATCACAGGGAAATCACAGAGTTTCTCACACCAACTAGCTCACATTGAAACACACACACTCTGTGGGAAAAAAATACTTGCTCACACACACTCTCACACACCATGGGAACTAAAGGGTAACTCAAAAGCCATATCTTTGCAACTGTGTACAGGATGAGTTACAACATTGTTGGTGAACGGGTTACTCACAAGGATGTTGTATCCAATTTAGTTTTCACCTGCATGTTTATAAAAATGCATGTTTATCACAAATGTATATGTACAGTAGACTATTTAATATATACAATGCATAATTAAATATCATGTGGTACAAAATAATACTTTTACAATAAACGTTCTTAATTATAGCAATGGGGAAATAAAGAATGGATAGCGTTTTTATAAATGTATATATTTTCTCATTTCATTCTAGTATAAACAGTAAACTTACAGAAAATATATACATTTTCTGTAGGCCTAATGCTTAAATGTTCCCATTTTTTATATATATTTTTAATTTATTCTAGTTGGCCTAATGAACATTTAACGGAAATGTATTGTCTCTTTTGTATTACATAAGATAACTACTTCAAGAGGTGATCTCCTGAAATTCATTACATAAATTTTTATGAAATGCATCATTTATATAATTAAACTAATTCAATATAGAATCAGAATAAATCCGTGTATGGGATTTCAGAATAGTGTTGAATATGAGGAAATATTAAAAACAACATTAATCCCATCAATCTGATATATATATATATATATATATATATATATATATTATTTTTTTAAATAACAAGATAGCCTATTGCTGTAAATTGTATAATTTGAAAACTTACAACTGAATGTACCTTTTGGTATGGTATATATGAAATTATGAAGTTAGAGATTTTGTATAGAATGTTGTTAATACCTAAATTATTATGTTTCAACAAATCTGAAACAAATTAAATCAATAACCTGCATTTTAAAGTATCAAATGGACGATCATAGGCCTAACGTAGGCTTGTTTCTTTCTTGACCATGTGTGTTCTATCATTCATACAGCCCATAGTGGAGCTGGCTTAGTGCCATCTATTGTTTTATATCGCGGGCGGCAGTAAAATAGTCTACTTGACATTTTCTTGCTCTCTGAAACCACGCAGTCTGAGGCTCGAACA
>NC_092152.1:68266992-68276992 GCF_045791955.1 Oncorhynchus clarkii lewisi | reverse complement strand
CACTGACCATTTTACACGTCCTAGCAGAGCTGGTTAGGCTGTTTTTATGTTATCCAGAGCGTTGGTGACTGCAACTGTGCTGCTGGCAACAATTTATGTTTTTTTGCCAATGTTTACTGACACCGGCCATATTCAACGGGAGCCAACAGGAGCTCAGCATATATGGGAACTCCTTCAAGACTGTTGGAAAAGCATTCCAGGTGAAGCTGTTTGAGAAAATGTCAAGAGTGTGCAAAGCTGTCATCAAGGCAAAGGGTGGCTACTTTGAAGAATCTCAAATCTCAAAAATATGTTGATTTGTTTAACAATTTTTAGCTTAATACATGATTCCAAATGTGTTATTTCATAGTTTTGATGTCTTCACTATTATTCTACAATGTAGAAAATAGTAAAAAAAAATTAAGAAAAACCCTTGAATGAGTAGGTGTGTCCTAACGTTTGACTGGTACTGTATGTGCGTGTTAAGATATCAGTGTAAGTATGTGTTAATTTTAAATTAATTTGATTTCTATTTCACTTTTATTTAACCAGGTAGGCTAGTTGAGAACAAGTTCTCATTTACAACTGCGACTTGGCCATGATAAAGCACAGCAGTTTGACACATACTACAACACAGAGTTACACATGGAATAAACAAACAAACAGTCAATAATACTGTGGAAAAAATACAAATCTATTTACAGTGAGTGCAAATGAGGTAAGATAAGAGAGGTAAGGCAATAAATGGGTGCTGCTATGGTGACCAGTGAGTTGAGATAAGGCAGGGCTTTACCTAGCAGAGACTTGTAGATGACCTGGAGCTAGTGGGTTCGGCGACGAGTATGAAGCGATGGCCAGCCAACGACAGGTTGCAGTGGTGGGTAATATATGGAGCTTTGGTGACAAAACGGATGGCACTGTGATAAACTGCATACAATTTGTTGAGTAGAGTGTTGGAGGCTATTTTATAGATGACATCGCCAAAGTTGAGGATCGGTACGATGGTCAGTTTCACGAGGGTATGTTTGGCAGCATGAGTGAAGGATCCTTTGTTGTGAAATAGGAAGCCGATTCTAGATTTAATTTTGGATTGGAGATGCTTAATGTGAATAGTCTCTGGCTTGGGTGACTGGAGTCTTTGACAATTTTTCTCTGACCACACACACATGCATATGCACACACACACACACACACACACACACACACACACACACACACACACACGCATGCACGCACACACACACACACACACACACACACACACACACACACACACACACACACACACACACACACACACACACACACACACACACACACACACACACACACACACACACACACACAGAGAGAGAGAGAGAGAGAGAGAGAGAGAGAGAGAGAGAGAGAAAGATACTGGTGACCAGGGCATGTAGGAGAGACACTTTAGTGTTCCTGTTGCCCTTTCATCTATCTGCTCCACTAAATGGTCATAATTGGTGCATCTTTCTGTCTGTTGGAAGCACATTATTTGTCTGGGCCTGTCTCTGGGGACCCCAATAACCTTCCAGACCCTCATTCCATGCTTCCAGACTTCTGAATGTCCAGAGTCACAATCTACAGTTCTAGAAGTTTAGAGTTAAAGGGCCAGTTTTCCGAACCCAGATTAGGCGTTTCCCAAGAATACACTGAAATGGAGAGTTCCTTGCAGAATTGTATTGTTCCCGAGTTATGTGTCCGTGAGCAGACACAGAGCCAGGTTTCACCCACCCAGAGGAAGAGGAACAGCACTCACTGTGGACCAAATAACAGCACAACATAGTCCTGCTCCACAGCCTGTCGGAAAGGTGTCACAGCACATAATACCAAATAGAAAACCAAATAGAAACATTACCAGGCTATATTTAGAGCTTAACCCAGTGGGTTACCATACCACTCTGAAATACCTGAAATGCATTATCCTCTAGGTTTTAGGAGAACGGATTAGCTATTTAAAAATTAGGATTAGGGGCATCAAAGAACACACAATTATAGGTCAATCTGTAAAGCCTGTTGTCTTTTGAACAAATGAGATGTAAAGATAAAGGAGTGTTTCCTAAAGGTGGAGTAAAAAGCACACAACAGGCTTCATAAAATAAAAGCTGTAAAAACAGCAGACCCTGACATTTGTCAATTTGGTCACACTTTATGTAGATGATCTACAGATAGTTTGTTGATAGTATGACTATCTGTTGATGAGAATCTGCTTGCTAAGGTTACGGTCAGGGTTAGGTTTAGGTTTAGAATAAAGGTTAGGGGGCTGCTGAGTGGCGCAGAGGTCTAAGGCAGTGCATCTCAGTGCAAGAGGAGTCACTACAGTCCCTGATTCAAATCCAGTATCACATCTGGCTGTGATTGGGCGGCGCAAAATTGGCCCAGCGTTGTCCGGGTTTAGCCAGGGTAGGTTACTGATAGTCTGTATATAGAGCATCTACAGATACAGACTATCCAAATAAAGATTTACCAGTAATTTATATAGCAAGGAATCTGGTGCTTTAAGAGATAGTTACCATAAAGTGTGTTGCATTGACCTTTTGGAGAAATAAAGGAGAAAGAGGAGATAGTTGGACTGGGCTGTTCTCATGCTACAAACAGGCTGTTTACGAGAGGGGGCCTGGAGGGGGGGGGGTCTGGATGCTTTTGGTAAGGACCTGATGGAGTGTGCTGAGAGGGTTGGGAGGGGGGCGTCCATGGAAAACAGTAACCAGAGAGTGTCCCTGGAGCATTCGAGGTAGAGGGGGGCTCCTGTGACCCATCACTGAGGCAGTGTAGATGACAAGGAGCCCTTATAACAGTGCTGTCACAAATCAACAAGTACAACGTTCTGCACACACACACACACACATTCTAACTCTCTCAGCCCGTGCCCTGTGCCCCTCACAATCCATTGTAGGTTTGCCAAACAGAGCTGTGAAAGGGCTGCTTTCCTCTACAGTGAGTTTCTGTGTCAACGGCAGTTTTCCCTCCATACATCACGGCCAGGAACAAAGACTGACTAACTATCCACGACTCTATTTGTTATTCATCCATCTATCTATTTCCTGAATCAGCAGAGCAACACGTAGGCACATGCACACGTACAGCTGGACATAGATGAGTTTTAAGCATAACCAGGTTCGACTGAAGCCAAAAGCAACCATTAAGAAATTAGAGGCCATTAACGTGTGAAAATGATGACGAAAGATGTGTGCAAGTTGGGGAAATACTTTCCTAAGGGAAAAAGTTCAGATTTTTCAGTGTGATAAGTCTGAACAGATGGAGATTGATGTTAAGGAGGTCTCAGTTTTTCCAAATTCAAATTTTTCCAAAACATTATTTTCATTGAAATCCCACACAAGGATAATATAAATATGAAGCAGGCCCTTTAAATTCAGATTGAACTCAAGTTATGTGAATATTAAATGTAAAAACGAGCACAGGAAACATATATGTGTGTGTGTTTGTTTCTATGTTTGTTTGTGTGTGTGTGCATGCATGCGTGCATGTACATGTGTGCGTGTGTATGCATGTGCATGTGAATGTGTGTGTGCACCCACCCGCGTGCATGTGTCCGCTATAGCATCAGTTAGCATCAGGCTTAGTTAGAAAGCTATCAGAGAGTGCTCAAATGTCCTCTTTCGTGAGATCCAGAAATATTTTAAGTGGAAGGGGCTGCGCTGTGATGGAGGGCAAATCAAATTAACCCACATCTTCCTCAGGGTTCTCCCTGTCTGTGTGGCCTACCTGGGTGTCTCCAACATTGCAAATTCACCGCCCTAAAAGGGTTTAACTCCTGAATTAAACCACTCAAACCATTATACATAAATCAGTCAAGTTAAATAAAGAGCTGATTTAATGATGAAGCGGACAAGAGGCAGTTGAGGGAAAGAAATGCAGATTTTTGGCATCCTATGTCAGAGTTTTTAAGTTATAGATGTGATTTAATAGTTAGTCATCACATAATCATGAAGTTGGCTTAAAAATAAAATCCCTTAAACATCAAGCAGTTTTCAGACCTAATATTAAATTAATATTAATATGAAAGTGAACTCCTGGTCATAAAGTACTGTGTCATATTTCTCTTGGCACAGAGGTCCATCAGATGATATCCTGCATTTACACAACATAACTTCTGTGGTGAAACAGAAAAGAAAGAGAAAGACAACCATGTAATCCCTCTCCCCCTCATCCCTCTCTCCATCCCTCTGTCTAATCGTCATCATTCTATTCTCCATATTCCATTCAATCTATCACATTCCCTTATCCATCTCTCTTTTCGGGAGCTTCATTGATCACTCCCCACCCTCCATCCATCTATCTCTCTATCACAATCCTAATATCATCCAATCATCTGCATATCTTTTTCTCTATCCTTCCCTCTCTCCTTCCCCACCCTGATCCTTCTCTGTGACTTCCTGTCCCCAATAACCTCCTTCTCCCCTGTCAGAAAACACATGATTTCCAATAACCGACTCCTGCCACTTCTAAGACAGAACCCAGCCCTTTTAACAAGACGTAAGGCCTTTCCTCCATAGAGACACAGCATTGGCTAGACAGTACTGGAGAGCCCAGCGAAAACATTGGCTTTGGTGAGGATGTAAAGGAAATAAATAGCAGTGTGCCAATCTCATTCCTGAGGCCTGGGGTTGCTGATTTCATTAGAGAGCAACACACTATTAGAGCTGCCTCAGTTTGCTTTGCTGCCGCACACAGAACCCCACATTTCCATAATGCAGCCGGAGATACGGTTTCACCCAAGTGGGCCAAGCACAAACCGCTTCCGCTGCAAACCGCTCTCTTTGGTTATTATATATTCTCACAATAAATACAATGGAGAATGCGGCGAGCGTCTCGATGACTGGGTTCACTTTGGACTCGGGTCAACGCAGACTGTTCTGTAATGTGTGCTGTACAAGGCCCTCATTATATAAAGGGAAAATCATTCAAAGTATTAGCAGTTTGGCTCTCAATATTTTTCTAGTTTTGTCTTAAGATGTCAGTCTGTCGGTCTATGTTCCAGTTGAAACATACTACGTCACAGTAGCATACATTAGTATTTACACTCAAATAAGTTCAAATAAGGTGACCTAACTGCTGGCGCTCATCTGACACTATATTGTCCTCCTTATATGTCTCCAGGACCAGTAACCTCATAGGATGGGGCTCCACAACCACCTGACAACAGTTATTTAACCCCCAGCTCCCCAGCCCTGCCAGATGTTCCAACACAAGACGAGAGGGGAGAATTAGATGAGACCTTGAATCAAAAGGCATTACACACCGAGCATATGAGCTTCCTCATAACCCTTTAAAGTACTATTCCATTTCACTGCATACCGCCACCAGGGCACTACAGAAGCAGGGGATTGGAGAAGTGAGAGGGACCAATTAGGAACTGTTTAACTGGGGTGAGGAGTCTCAGAACAATGTAGCCTTTCTTCAGTCTTGCCAGTAGCAGGGTTAGGGTAATAGCAGGAGCAGTAGTATTTCCATGGGTGTGTAAGTAGGGCCTTGCAGAGTGGCGATGGAGTTATGTGAGCGACACACGTTAGCTAACAGGGAGAAGAAGAAGTGTGTTTCTTCTCCTCTGCTGACGTGTTGTCCTGACATGGCCAGCGATGATTCAGTGCCAGACCCTCCATCCATCCATCTCTCACACACTCAGCCATAGTCAGAGTGGCTACAGGACAGGCAGCTCAATGTGACAAACTAGAGGAATGAGGGTTCACAATGAGATCATCAATGTTGGCAAATATTTGTTTTAATCTAGACTTTTTTAATTCTGCTTTTTAGCAGAGTAATGAAACTGAGTCTCAATTCAGCTTTAATCGTAATAACCTGAACACAGCAACTCAACAGGAGTCTAAGGTTATAAAATAATGGCTATGGCCAGGTATATCAAACTAGGTTTTATCCCTACTGCTATAGCCTCTGTACTAGCCTATCGAATGAACCGCTTGGCATAGTTACAGGAACTAGGAACGTTTCATCAGTCTCCATGCTTGAGCCTAATGAAGGCAAACACTTTCAATGTAGTTATTTTTGAGAAATGAAAGGTAACAATGACTTGTTTAGTCTAAGAGGCCAGTCCAGTCAGACCACCCCAGGCCCTGTGGAGAGAGAGAGAGAGAGAGAGAGAGAGAGAGAGAGAGAGAGAGAGAGAGAGGAGTGTATAGGCGGAGTGTACAGGGGTGCACTGTTTGCTTATGTCTGTGGGTCCCCCAGTGACAGCGGTCCACTTCATTGTGTACAGTAGTCAGAGGAAGTGCACTTTGTCCAAAGGATTTATGAATCTTAATAGTTTTCTATTAACACAATATTTACTACCACAGGGCAGATGCCAATTAATCACCAAAGCCTTATGGACTCACACTATACCCCTCTAACACAGTGGCCATTTGTGTGACCAGTGACCACCAACTTGTTCTGGTTCTAGACTTTGGAGTTCCGCCCTGTGTCTGAATTTGCATCGGTGGGAACGTGAATGAATCACTGGGGTGTAAACAATGGCGTGACGGTGAGATGGCATGAGAGACTTTCCCAGGCCAAACCCACACTCTGGCCAGTCTAACAGCTACAGCACAATCACACATCAGCACCCTAACTAATACACAGTAAAAGGAGGGAAATAGCACATCTTAAGTTGTAAGATAAAAACCTATTTTCTTATTTGGCTGATAACAGTGACAAGCTTCAAAGCACTTCTTTGTAGATAGTACTGTAAAATGGCTTTTACCAGCTCCTGAAAACAATACAGATAAAAAATGATCTGTCTAACAATAATGTTCTACCCTTCTCTCTCTCTCTCTCTCTCTCTCTCTCTCTCGCTCTCTCTGTCCCTCTACCTCCCCCTCTGCCTCCTTCCCTGGTTTATCTGAAGGTATTGCTAGATGGCGAGACAATGACAGATCATAGAGGGAAATAGAGGCCTTGCATGCCATGGAATCCAGTCAGATAAGGACCCACAGTGGCTGTGTGTGTGCGTGTGTGTGTGTGTTTAGCATGGGGTAGTCTGGCTTCTGATTGCTAGTACCAGGCTTCCCACATGAAAGTGGGCCTCCGCCCCAGGGAAGAGATTCCTGGCTGTTTGGCAAAAAGAGGGGGGGGGGGGGGGGCTGGGAGAAGGGAGTAAAGTGTGTGTGGAAGGGGAGAGTGGAGCAAGGGGCAGGGAAGGAATTAGGTGAAGGAGGGTTGCCCAATATGACACACAGACACACACACAAAGACAAACACACAGGGACACAAACCCACACAAACACACACACACCCTACCCTCCTCCCCTCCATACCCCCCGCCACATGTTGCTAAGTGAGGACCGCACAGGGGCTTGCCCCCTTCCCAACCCCCGTCCTCCCCACATTCCGTCCCTCTCTTCCCCCTCTCAGCTTTAATTGAGAAGACAAATGGATCTTTCAGAGCCCACTACTGCGTCCCCATACATCAGTCATGACAATGTTAGCTTTATGACGAGACGCTTGCCTTGAACTGAGCCATATGTTTCGGCCTGCGCCACACGCACGCACACTCACCTCCGTATCATGCTAATGGCTCCTTGGTAATTGCCTGTTGTTTTATTATTAAAGGTAATTTAGGCCCTAATGCAATTCATTCAACATTGTGCAGTGGCCCCACCCTGGCTGGCTGGCCCTACTTTGTGGTTGTGTTACAGAGGCTTTTCCTGTGCTACGGATCAACAGCCTCTCTATGTATTAGAACACAATAGCATATCAGTCTACATGATCAAATAAAACATATACACCATATATACAAAAGTATGTGGACACCCCGTCAAATTAGTAGATTCAGCAGTTTCAGCCACACCCGTTGCTGACAGGTGTATAAAATCGAGCACACCGCCATGTAATCTGCATAGGCAAACATTGGCTGTCGAATGGCCTTACTGAAGAGACTTTCAACGTGGCACTGTCATAGGATGCCACCTTTCCAACAAGTCAGTTTGTCTTGCCCTGCCCTGCTAGAGCTGTCCCGGTCAACTGTAAGTGCTGTTATTGTGAAGTGGAAACGTCTTGGAGCAACAAAAGCTCAGGCCTGAAGTGGTAGGCCACACAAGATCACAGAACTGGACAACTGAGTGCTGAAGTGCGTAGAGCTTAAAAATCGTCTGTCCTCGGTTGCAACACACTACCAAGTTCCAAACGGCCTCTGGAAGCAACGCCAGCACAAGAACTGTTCGTCGGGAGCTTCATGAAATGGGTTTCCATGGCCGAACAGCTGCACAAATCAAAATCAAATCAAATGTATTTATATAGCCCTTCGTACATCAGCTGATATCTCAAAGTGCTGTACAGAAACCCAGCATAAAACCCCAAACAGCAAGCAATGCAGGCACACAAGCCTAAGATCACCATGCGCAATGCCAAGCATCGGCTGCAGAAACCCGTTCTCCGGAGTGATGAAGAACACTTCACCATCTGGCAGTCCGACGGATTAATCTGGGTTTGGCGGATGCTAGGAGAATGTTACCTTCCCCAATGCATAGTGCCAACTGTAAAGTTGGTGGAGGAGGAATTAAGGTCTGGGGCTGTTTTTCATGGTCCAGGCGAGGACCCTTAGTTCCAGTGAAGAGAAATCTCAATGACATTCAAGACAATTCTGTACTTCCAACTTTGTAGCAGCAGTTTGGGTAAGGCCCTTTCCTGTTTCAGCATGACAATTCCCCCGTGCACAAAGCGGGGTCCATACAGAAATGGTTTGTCGAGATCAGTGTGGAAGAACATGACTGGCCTGCACAGACCCCTGACCTCAACCCCATCGTACAGCTTTGGGATGATTTTAGACACCGACTGCGAGCCAGGCCAAATCGCCCAACATCAGTACCCGACCTCACTAATGCTCTTGTGGCTGAATGGAGGCAAGTTCCATCAGCAATGTTCCAACATCTAGTGGAAGCTTCCCCAGAAGAGTGGAGGCTGGTATAGCAGCAAAGCACATACTTTTCATGTAGTGTACCATCCATATGGCATTACATTACTAAAAGCTGAGTCATCATAGATAATACACTTGTACACTATCAGTTTACAAATGAGGAACTGCAGCGTTTGTGTGACATGGTTGTTGAGATGAGGAAAAGAAAGAAGTGAGAGAGAGAGAGAGAGAGAGAGAGAGAGAGAGAGAGAGAAAGAGAGAACGAGAGAGAGAGAGAAAGAGAGAGTGAGAGAGAGACAGAGAGAGACAGAGAGAGAGAGAGAGAGAGAGAGAGACAGAAATAGAGAGAGAGAGAGAGAGAGTGTATGTGTGTGTAACACTGAACTAGAAGCAAGCTAGTGATGTAGTACTATAGAGGTCACTGACAGTGTGGATTGTGGAATCTACACTAGATAGATGTGATTCAGTGCAACCAGGCCAGTGCAGTCAGTTAGTGGGTGACTTATGACAGGGGAGATACAGGAACAGTCATGTGAACATGATAACTCTGAATACTTCCTGCCTAGCCTCTCCAACACTGAGGTCACCATCTTAAAGAAATCAGATATTCTCTGGTCGTGTGAGAGAATTCCAGATATGATCTACAGACATAGATTGTAACACACATACAGTATTTCTAAATATGAACGTGGTCTAGTATGATGGAGCTCCTTTCTCCTATCATGAATGACCTTATTTTGATCTCTGTCAGGATGGAAGAGGGTCAGGAAAAAAGTTCATACATTATGCAGGAAATAAAGAGGAGCGCTAGGGAGGATCTTGGTCTAGTCTCTTGGGTTGCATTTCAATAGTTTTAAGTGGATTCCTCTTCTTGTCTTGTTTTCTGTATCTACACTGGTTGAAAGAAAAGTCCCCATTTGGCAACCACCTATTGTCTTCACCAACCTGTATTTTCAGATCAGTGCAGTTGAGAGAGAAAATACTAAAGAGAGAAGATAACTTTAGACAATTGCGATGCAGCCTGTGCATTAGTGCTTACTCACTCTGTCCCGCCTTGCCCCCTGAGAAAGGAGTCATCGCTCTGTCTGTCACTGTTCAGCCCTGAAACACACACACACACACGCACACACACACACA
>NC_092152.1:68256992-68261992 GCF_045791955.1 Oncorhynchus clarkii lewisi | reverse complement strand
AGAGGAGAGGAGAGGAGAGGAGAGGAGAGGAGAGGAGAGGAGAGGAGAGGAGAGGAGAGGAGAGGGACTGAGACCAGGTGCTAGTGACCTGCTGTGTTTCATCCTCAATCAGCCTGACACTCTGACTGAACAAGAGAGCTGATGACAGAAGCCGAGGACTGCCTCTTGAACATGTCTTCAAGTAGGAGCACTGTCACAGTGAGAAAGTGTAATACTAGAACACCCCAAGTCATCTAACATGGTATTGTCCTGCAAATGATTAAGCATTTGACATTTTTGGTAAGCTGTCCCTTTGAGGATGTTTACGGTCTTCTCATTCAGGTGAGCTGCTTCATAACATGCTGTTACTAAAGCTAACATACACAGACATGTGAGTTCATGCGGGTTTTGCCCCGTGTTTGAGGTGCTTAACTTTTTTATTCGAGTCAAGGTAACTTGCTATTGGCCAATTTATTATTTTGCAACAAGTTAATGGTCAAAATATGTTCCATTCTTTTTTTAATTATTACACCTAGATTTTGTAAATAATGTCTGGACCCAGTCCTGATCGTCACCTGGACTCTAAAGAAACAACACTTATTTCTCCAGAGGTTAGAACAGGTGGAGAGGATTTTGAACGTTCCTCTTAGCAAGGCTGAGTGCTTCAGTGTGTTAATGCAGCCATGTTTAAACAACTTTACAAAAACACACACTTCAGTCTCAGCTCTCTCTGAGACATTACAGGGAAATGTTTCTCTTCTTCCCTTCAAAGGTTCTCTGAGCAGAAAGGTTTCATTAAAAACACATTTCCCACTGGACAGCACTCGCTGTATATACCAGACTTACACCAATCTATTTTCAGACAGACTTTTATCTCTAAGGAAAATGAATGAAAGAAGAATTAGAGGTGGTGGTGTCAGACAATACCTTTGTCATTATACTGTATTACTACAATATTATGTTGGTGTGCATATGTGTGCGTGTGTGCGTGTATGCTTTCACTCATGCCCGTGTGTGTGTGTAAGTGTGTGTGTGTGTGCTTGTGGTCATGTGTGCTTTCACTCATGCCTGTGTGTGTGTGTGTGTGTGTGTGTGTGTGTGTGTGTGTGTGTGTGTGTGTGTGTGTGTGTGTGTGTGTGTGTGTGTGTGTGTGTGTGTGTGTGTGTGTGTGTGTGTGTGTGTGTGTGTGTAAAACATAGTTATTGTGGCAGTAGCCTCAGCCCTCTTAGCTTCATGTGTGTTCCACGTGTTCCAGCCACATTCTTACAAATATTTATGCCTGGTGTGAAACGCGCTTGATCTCTCTCCTCTATTTACTCTCCTCCTCCTTTACTCTCCCACTCTCACACTGACCTTTATTCATCCTGACTTAGACTGACAGGAGGAGGGGGAGAGAGAGAGAGAGAGAGAGAGAGAGAACGAGTGAGAGAGCGAGAGAGAGAGAGAGAGAGAGAACGAGTGAGAGAGAGAGAGAGAGAGAGAGAGAGAGAGAGATAGAGAGAGAGAGAGAGAGGAGAAAGAAAGGGAGAGAGTGAGGAGAGAAAGGGAGAGTGAGGGAGAGCAAGTAAGAGAAAAAGCAAATGAGAGGGGAGAGAGTGATGAGGAAAGTAGAGAGAGAAAGATAAAGAGAAAGCACAGTGATGGAGTGAGAGCCAGAAGAAGGAGGGGGAGGAGTGCTCACTTTGATGGATGACTTGTCATCTCGGAGAAATCAAAAGCCCAATCGAGTGAGCCCTCTTTTAGAGAAAGCCACACAGTGCGACAGCCCCGCAATGAGGCCCATTGGGCTAATTGTAGAGTAATTGAACATGTGTTGACGTCTGACTGAGTGTTAGGTATGGAGGGAGCCGAGAGGGTGCCGGTGTAATGATCTCCACTTGATTTCTAAAATGTACACTGTCAGACGATACACTGATGCCCTGCTTCACTGCACCATGCAGGCCGATACACTGATGCCCTGCTTCAATCCACCATGCAGGCCGATACACTGATGCCCTGCTTCAATGCACCATGCAGGCCTCTGTAGTTGGAGGAAACATAGTGATTTAGTTACAAGACAGACACTGGTGGATTCTGATCAATGAGGCCCCATCAATAAGTGATTGTGTTTGTGTTTTCTAAACCCCATCAGTTGTGTCAGTGTGTGGCCCCTGTGTAACACTCCGGAGAGGTCCTGTTATTGGGACTGGGGCTGGGGTTTGACACCCTCTTTAATCCCACTTCATCTAGTTAGTGCTCAAGGCATAAGGGTGTCTTTTGGTCATGAGTCATCTGAGGGTTGGGAAAGTGTATTCTCATAAACATAGAAATCATGTAATATATATCTAGAATGTAGAGGAAGCCAGGTAACAGTATTGAAATGCAGCCCTATGTGAGCACAGAGGACCTGGCGTATGATATGCCGTTCTAGGCAGTCACTCTACTTGTCTGTACCATATCAAGCTAGAGGGGGGTGTTGGGGAGGGGAGGGGGGTGATAATCCCCAGTATGTTTACATGAGGACAGCTCCATGTGGAGAGACAGAAGACCTCCAGGTCAGGCCCCCCACAGTGGGAAAGAGAGACCCCAGCTCTGTGAGCTCTGGCCTGCGGAGAGGTTAATGGTGTTCCCCATGGCTCCACCACTGTATGACTGTAAGCTCCCTCACTGCAGTGATACTGTGACTTCTGAAGGGTTACTGCACTACTGTAAGGTCCTTCTCTCTGGGGGATGCTGTAGCTTATCTACTGCACTGCTGTAGATGATGATAGGGTTTCTCTCTCTATTGTAAAGAAATATGTTACTGTATTCCATCAGATGAAAACACTATTCTCCTCCCCCTATCCAGTCTGCAGCCTCTGCATGTGTTCTCTCACAGTAATCCAGATGAAGCAGCTGAATTCCTCTCCTATGTGTTGGCTGGCTGTGGATCAGCCTTATGATCATTAGTGAACCTGGCATGAGAAACCCAGGGATCTCTGCTAACACTCTGCCATTATTCACCAAGAAAGAACACAGCTATTCTCTGATTTTAATCGCTGCCATTTTATTCTGTTTTAAATGGCAGCTGTCAAAATATCAGGCCGTTGTGAGGGGTGCAGAGCACGCTCCAAACCTCTGCCCATAAACGGTGGGCTGACCACGGTATGTTGTAGACCAACATCCTCCAACATCCTCCTCCATTAGCCCGACCTTGCTGGAGGGCTATGGGAGACACGCACTGCACACAATGAATCTACGTCAATGAGATGTGTGTACCCCTATACTCACTCCGCTACCCCTTCTCTGTAGTGTCTTTGTGAACAGCTGGCCTTCAACCCACCTCCAACAACCACCAGATGGAGGTGCTCATGTCAGAGACGAAAGAGAGAGAGGGAGTCGGAGTGAGAGAATAAGAGGGTCAGAAAGAGGAGATGGAGAGAGAGGGAGTCGGAGTGAGAGAATAGGAGGGTCAGAAAGGGGGAGATGGAGAGAGAGCGAAGGAAATCGGGTGAGATAGAGAGAGAAGCTGTTCTCTCTTTGTGCCAGCACATGACATCACAGCACTCCCAGCTTCCATTAGAGCCTAATAAATGAAGGCCTAACGAGGCAGAGTGGGTGGGAAACGAGAGAGGGGGAGGAGTGGGGTGGAACCCTGCCACCCCACGCCTCTGTCAACCTCATCAGGAACACTCAAAGGAGGGGGAAGGAGCATGGAAGGGGGGGAGAGGGGCGATAAAAGGGTGGGGCGAGGTGAAAAACCTCTCGACCCATTAGAGAAATCAGGCCGGGACTCTAAAAACACCCGGGGAGCAGAGGGGCTGAGTCGCGCTGGTGTAAACAGTGGGTGGGTGGCAGCCCCCGAGCGCTCTGACGGCCAGCGGCGGCCATGATGGATCTGTGGAGTTATCTCATTTTCCACTGTTTTAATTAGAGGCCAGGCTGAGCCCCGGCAGCTGGCTCCGCTGTGCTGACTCCTGCTGCCTGACAGAGAAAAATGTCCGCCGACTACGCTGCCAAGCTCAGGCTGAGGTTCGGCCTGTACAGAGAAAAAAACACAACTTATGGGATGCAGAACCTGAGGTTTCCGGGCAGAGTGCACATGTTCTTTGTTTCTCTTTCTATTTATTTATTTTCTTTGATTTCTGTTGTTTTGTTAATCTCTTTCACAATGTGTTTTGCTTTTCAGAATATTGTTTAAATGAGAAAACCCTGTGATCATAATTAGGCTAGTGAGGTAGCAATTACCTGTAGCTATACGGCTAAATAAAGCCACACCACTTTGGAGACAATGACAGGATGATTAAAGGTATCAGGTGTCTGACCACACTATGTCCTCACGGTCATATGCATAAAGATACCCTATCATTAGATGGCACACGCAGGTGGTTAGATGGTGGAGCACAATGCCAACCCGCTGTCATGTTTATAAAGCCATAGAGATGGGAGTAAATGAGGTTCTGAGACAAGGGGTTAAATGCCTTACACAGTGGTACAGGTCAGAGAATGGGTACTCATTGGAAGGATAGTGTAGAAACAGGCACTTCTCTCACCCATCAAATAACATTTATTTATACCAGATAAATAAATACATCTCACAAATGTTAACTTGATCCTGTGACTTGTTAAAACAGGTATAAACAGATCATTAGTTTGGTACCATTTAAACTTCAATACCAATATTATTTATGGAACTAATGACCACACTCATTAATTTACTTATTTTCTAATGTTTTCATGATTAATGTTGGTTGTTTTAATTAATTACAATAAAGGAACCCCTTATGAGGAAACTCCATTATCATAATCATTAATGATCATTTTGTAATAATCATTATCACAGTATTAAATACAAAGCATTTCACCAGAGTTTTTGCAAAAGGGGATGACCTGAAAATCACAAGTACATTTTCAGAAGTATCACATCAAGTCCATGCCTGGAGCCATTAAGCTTGATAAATACGTCTGCGTTACCCAAACAGAACTGAGGCAGCACTCCTTATGATGATGAACTTAACTTGTCTGGGTAAAAAAAAGACTCGGAGGCAGCAAACCTGAACTTT